>NW_016909491.1:584431-614268 GCF_001483705.2 Eufriesea mexicana | reverse complement strand
TCTTCCTCCCGCTTCCTCTCGCTGCCGCGCTTTATCCGCCGCGCGTGCATCGCGAGCCGGCACCCTGCTTCGATAGAGAGACCCGTCCCTACCTCTCTTTCTCTCGCGTCGGTGGAGATGGACCCGTGGTCGGCCGAAAAAGGGGCCCACTCTCGGTTTCCTTGCGACGTACCCTCTCGGATCGGCGGGACGCGGGCGTCGGAAGCGGCGTACTGGCCTTCGGAGAGGGCGAACGCGTGGGTTCCCGGGAGTAGTCCCTGACCGTTTCCCCCGCGGCGAACGATCGCCGTTCTCCGCGGCTCTTAACCTCGGTTAACGTCACCGCGGGTCACGTCGGGGTCAGCTGGCCACGCATACGCGCGCCGGTCGAGGAACCCTGCGCGCGCGCGCGCCGTCGCTCGTCCGCGGAAACGGGAATGGAAATGGAAAGGGTGCCGGCACCGGATCACGCGTCGACACCCGTTCGAATCGGGGTCGAATGCGCACTCTCCGCCGCCGAATCGCTGTCCCGGGGACGCGTCAGGCGCAGACGCGCGCCGCGCTTTCGTCGCCACCCATCCGCTTCGGCACTCCACGTCCGGGTGTCGTCGGGAACCGTCGCGAATCGCCTCTCGGTCGTTCTCCAGGATCTCCGCTATTCCTCGCGCGCTCTCTCGGCTCGGTAATCCCGACGCCTGTCTCTCTCGCGCTATCTCTCTGTCTCTCCTCCGAGTTCGAGAGGTTTTTCTCGGCGCGGCCGTTTCGGTGCGACGCGGGACTACGCGATCCATTATTCATATCGGCAGCGGGACACCGACTCGTTCGGATTCTCCGGAGGACAGAGGCAGGCGATACGCGAAAATCCTTTCCGGTCGATTCCCCGGAAAACGCGTGGGAAGACTCTTCGGATTCCACGGACAATCGATTGCACTCGCGATGAGTCGAATATCGTCCGTCCATCGAGGGGATGACGGCGCGGGGTCCCGTTCGGTGGTCCGACCCAGTGGTCGTCGGCGGAGCGATCGCGGCCGCGTCGATCGACGATCCCTCGCGGTTTCCGCGTCTGCGTGTGCGTCTCGCGTGTGGCGACGGGGTTGCACGTGCGCGTTGCATAGATCGCGATGCGAGCGCGCGATGTGCGTGGCTGCGGGGCGGATCGGTGTGTGCGTCGGTGTGCGCGACGGTACCGACTGCTCGGCCCGTCTGCCTGCTCGGCTGCCCGCGCCTCTCCGCTCACACAAGGAAGCTCTCTGTGTGGGTCTAGAATGTGTCCTTGGCTGAGGTGCGTTGACCTTCTTGCCGTGGCCGCGTGCTGCACTCCAGACTTCTACTTAGAGAGGGCTAAATCTCCATCCGGAGGAGCCTGGACCTTCCTCGTCCTCCCCCGCGGCTCGCTGCCTTCCGTCAGCCTCCACGCCCGTGTTACGCTCCTCGACCAGTTTTCCCGTCCGTTCGTTCGTCTCGTATGTCGCTTTTCGATCCTGTCGTCGCGACGCTCGCTTTTCGATTCGTCGTTAACCTCGTTAACCGGCCATTCTCGCCGCGACTCTGATCGTTAACCCCGTAACCTCTCTCTCTCTTCTTCTCTTTCTCTCACAGGGATCCGTCCGCGCCGCGCCGGGTACCGTTTCCGCGGGAAACGCGTGGAAACGCGTGGAAACGTGACCTTTCGAGGCAACGCGCGTTCCTCCGCGATAGAGCGTGGCGCGCTCGCGTAAGCGCGTTCCCCGCCGATGCAGGTATACGCGCCGATGGGCCGCGATATACTCGGTGTCCCTTTAATCACCAGCGTCCTACCTCCGACTCGTCCCATCTGTACTCGCATCGAGTCAAACGATGGTTAATTCCAACTTCGCGATTTTCTCCTCGAATCGATGGTATGTATCGTCGAGGGGTCGACGAGTTCCCCGACGTCGGTGGATCGGTGCCGAGCGGACGAGTAAAAAGGAACACCGTGTGCGCGCGGATGGAAAGCTCGCGTAGAGGCGCGTGCAGAGGCACGCCTAGTCGCCGTGTACCTGTGACAACGGTTCCGCGCGCGGACACGTACCTAACAGGCTGGCAGGTAATCGATAAGCCCGAGCATGCCATCCCGCTTACGCGCGCGAAATATTCCGGTTTCTTTCGCCTCGTCCGTCCGAGATCGCACGCGCGCTCGATCTCCCTGTCGCGACGCGATCGCGCGGAAACCTCGCCGGGGTTTCCGCGCGCGGTCCCAGGCGTAACGGGTACCTCGCTAATGAGTCGGCTGTACGCGGGTCTCGCGCGTTATTTATCGAGCAGGAAACGAGTTAGGCTCGCTCGGCCTAACGAACGAGCCCGCGCCGACGGTGTCGCGTCTGCCAGCCGAGAGGAAAGAAGAAATAATCGAGTCGCGATGCGTTACCGACACGAGCGAATCCGTGTCGTCTAACGCTATACTCCTTCTCTTCCTTCTCTTCCCTACCTGTCGTTTCCGCCTCGGAACGCATCCGAGGAGCAGCTCTCTTCGACGTAGCTCGATGGCCTGCATCGGCTGCGCGCAGCAGGGGCCCTCTCGCGTTCTCGGAACGCCGCGCTTCCGTATTCGCGGCGTACGATACCGCGCGCGCGATACGCCGTAACGTTAGCCGCGCCGCGTTATCGCCTGACCCTGCGGATCTCTTCGCCCGCGCGCCGACTAACGGACGCTCGCGTCGTTTATCACGCGCGGAATCTCCGAAGCCACGAACCCCCTTCCGCGAAATCGACGCCGCGAGCTCCGGGGATGTCGGCATCCCACTGCATCGCGGATTCCAGCCGAGAATTGGTAAAACAGCGCGCCGGAAATTCACCACCCATTTCTTTAACGCATTCACTACCTTGGTAGTTGCTCGTATATCACCGGTCACGGTCTCTTCCGTGATTCCGCGGTAGTCATTGGTGACCGGAGCGCTTGTGCTACTTGCAATTGTAAACATTGGACGAAAATTGACAGCTAGTCGACTGTCAACTGATACCAAAGCGCTACCGGTGGTCACCCGTGATTGCCAAGGAGATAAACGCTCCATTCGTCGATTTATTATTATTCCGCCATTATATGCTTCCAATAATAGAAATACTGCCGCGGCGTTCTGAGGGAAGCGTATGACTTCGGTGTGGCAGTCAGAGGGTTAACCCTTTGCGAATGGAGCGGTTTCGAGTAAACCGTCTAGCCGCTGCCGCGATAGTCATTCTAAACTACTAACGTTTATGCGAGTTTCGTTCATAGCGACACTGGTAATAAGGACATAAAACTGACCATTGCTTAACATGGGACGCGCGTCCTAGGGTCGCAACAGGGTTCTATGGCGCATATACGTGTTTCTCGGCCATAGCAACGCGTTTACGTGGGGCATATTTATGAGTCCTTCTGTCAGTTATTTTCGTCGAACGCGTATACGAGTTCCACCACCAATTTCATCGTTTCCATCGAACGCATATATGCGGTGTTCGTCCGCAAAGCGTTAACCCCGTCCCGTACAATAACGAGTCTAACTCGTGATGAAGATTTTGGTCCAAACGTGAATATCACGAGCTAGACTCGTGAGCAGAAATTTAGCCCAAACACGACTGTCACGAGCTAGACTCGCGAACAGAACATTTTTCTAGATATAGTTTTGAAGCTGTCATCTATTATAGAATATAACATCAGTATCGCGTGAAACTGACTGTATCACGCGTCTTTCCATTTCGTTTTCGAGCAACAGTATGATCCGTGTACCGCGCGTTGACGTCTACCGTTTGGGCCCGGATTTCGTGAAGCTAAATGATACAGAAAAGGGTTAAAAGCTTCGTTTACGATCTCGGTACTCGGATAATCGTCTTCGTCGTCCATTCGCCTTTATCGTTGCGCAACCGCTGATGGAGCCGACTCGCGATACATGGGCCAGGGACAAGCCCGACGATCGTCTCGAAGACAGTCCCGCGATTCTTCTCCTCCACAACCATTCTGCACCCCGTGGGTTATCCCGACGCCTACCCTCGAGAATCTCCGAGCACTCTCGGAGCATCGGGACTGTCTCGCGTGTCGTTAACTCTTTCGGTACGGAGGAGCTGGCCGCGGTTATACATTCCTGGTACGAGGAAGGTTTCCACAAGAGTGGTTGCACTGGAAGCCACGAAAACGTGTTTTGCGGTATTCGTAGAAATCTCGAGCGTGATTGACACTAAACTTTTCATTCGGATCGCGACTGTCATCGATGACGTTTTCGTGGACGCCGCGAATAGGCGACGGTAGTACCCAGAGAACGTTTAATGGCCGCCGATAGGGCTAAACGAGGAAACGTCGAGAGACTCGAGAAACTTTGGGACCGTTGGCGAAGATGCCCGTTAACGGGGAAAGTAGCGGCGCCTGGCGACTCGTTGGCGTCGTGGACGTCGAGGCAGGCCGTTAACCCAGGTCGGCGACGCGGACCCCGGTCCTCTGTCGACACCTTGCGTTCCCTCCGGCCCGCGGCCATTTCCGTCCGCTTTCGTCCTCGCTGATCCTCCCACCGATGACGCGAGTGTGCGAGCGTGTGCGCACACGAACGCGGTTCCGCCCGAACCGGAAGTCCGCCGCTCCGCTCCGTTTGCGACACGCTTCGCGAGCCAACCGTGTGCGCGTCGAAACGGCCGCGATTGCTGAAGAGGGACCGCGTCGGTGGACGAAGCGCGCGCGATATCGATGCTCGTCCTTCGAGGCTGGTCACGGTCGGACGCTGCAACGGCGACGCGGAAGGGCACGCGGGGTTAATATCGTCGCGGAGGGCAATTAACGACGAATCTCTCAGCAGCGGCGCGAAGAGGAGGAGAGGATCGCGTGGTCGTGTCGGAGCGGGCCGGAGACTGGCAGGCGAGCGTTAGAGGAGCGTATTCGAAGCGCAGCGCTGTCGTAATCGCTCGGAACTGCCGGTTAAATCGCGTCTGTGTGCTAGGCAGACGTATTTAAACGTGCTCGCGTCTCGCTTCCTCTCCTTCGACCCTCCATCTCTCTCTCTCTCTCTGTCCTCTCTCCGCGCGTCTAGCAGTTGCCTTTCTCTCCTTCTCTCCTCTCTCTCTCTCTCTCCCTCCGACCCGACGTAGTTTCGAGCCTCGAGTATCTCTCGAGCTGCACGCGCGCGGCTTTTCCAGAGACGCGTTAACCCTGACTCGCTTTTCGCTCGCGGTTTCGATCGCTTGGGAAAAACAGGGAAGGGAGGGGGAAAGGAAGGAAAAGACGCGAAACCGACTAGGTTCCGTTGGACCACCCGACCCCGCCGGAAGATCCGATGGGATCGCGTGCATCTCGCGAATCGCGGAACGATACAGACGGGGAGGGAAGAGAAGAGAGGAGAGAGAGAGAGAGAGAGAAAGAGAGACAGAGGGTGAGGCGGTGGTGGAAGAAAGGCGCGCGGTGACACAGAAACGGAGCGAGAGAGGCGAAGGATGCGTCAGAGTTGGAAATAAAGAGGAGGCGTGGGCCGTGTGCGGGACGGGACGGAGGAGGGAAAGGTGAGAGAGAGGGAGCGAGAGAGAGCGATCGTAAATGGACGCGTATGGGAGGTTATCGTGAAAGCCGGCTGTTCCGTGAATGAAGCACCCACTCCGATTCCCGTCGTGCCATGTACAGTTCAGCCGACCGACGAACTTGCACGTATTTGCATTCGATTAAAGAGCGTCTCACGAGTGCACCGGCCGGAGTCGATGCACTTTCGACCTTCCGCCGCGCTCCACAGCCCGGATCCGACGTTCTCCCTCGATCTCGTCCCATTTCGAGCCCGATCCCTATTTTCCTCCGATCCGCGTCCAACCTTCCCCGATCCGATCCGATCCGTTCGCCGTTCCCGCTTCGCGTGGGCGAATCCTGCCAGTTCTCCGCGAAACCTGTGCGCCGTGGTGGGACCCCTCTCCGCGTCGAAATCCTGCAGTGGAACGAACGATTTTTCCTACTACCCGTCGACGCGTGGACCGTGGAAATTTCGAAGAGGAGCGTGGAAATTTCGCGCGATCGGACGTGGAACGATTCCGAGGATTCGCGGAGCGAGCGATATCCTGGTCGTCGACTGAGCCGCTTATGGAGTTGCTGTACGCGCTTTGCCGACAATAAAACCGGCACTTTAAAACTCGTTTAGCCGGCGCGCGTTCGCGAATAAGGATACCGGTGCAACCTGCTCCCGATTTTTGCTCGGCCCGTGTTCGGTGCCGCGGATCCTTCCGAAGAAAGGAAGGGAACGGAAAAGGAAAGGCGAGCGTCGAAAGCGAGGCCGAGTGGTGTTCGCGCGCGTGATATAACGCGACGTAATATCCGCGAGATCGCGGCCAGCCCCGGAGGAAACGAGTCCCTTCCTCCGCTTCGATTACGCGCCGCGGGTTACCGGTGCACCGCGTGCTCTCCGTTCTCTTCCACTCTCTCTCTCTCTCTCTCTCTCTCTCTCTGATCGTCGAGTCTTTCGAGTCGGAAAAACCACTCGGAGATGGAGCGTCCGACTCGATCGCTTTCGATTTCCGTGCCATCTCGAAAGCCGCGGAGGCATTGTTCGAATCCGCTGACGGGCCCACGCGAACAATGCGAGCTTTACCACCGGCTATCCCGACGAGTAATAATCGTACGGATTAACGGGTTTCCCCGATCATAGCCCGGACAATCGGTCCTCGGCGAGGCCGTCGTCTCGATTAAATCCCGCAGCCACGCGCATACCTGCGTCGAGTTACCGCTCGCCTGTCTTCAAACCAGGTATCCCGTGCTCGTTTAACGCGTCGGAGATCTCTATCTGCGCGTGAGATATTCCTCGAGGTGTCGAGACGACGCGTCGTAGCGCGATCGTTGGATCGTTTCGGCGCATCCTGGCACGGGCAACGTTTCCGCGTTTCCACGATATCGTCGGCGAATCGGTCGTGTCTGGAGAGGGGGACACACGCAAGGGGGGCTCTGCTAGGAAAGAGGTCGAAGGATGGACCACCCGCGTGGTTCGAGGGACTCGGTGGCCGTGGACAGGACGTCCGCGGATACCCGGTTGGCGACGGAACGGAGAATCGAGCAACGAGAAAGGAGAAACGACGCCGACAAAAAAGCTCTCTTCCCTTCGGCCCGTCGCGGCGAAAAGGCTGCTCCGCGGCTGTTTGTTTTTCCCTTTAGGGCCCCGATGAAAAGCAAGCGCGAGAAAGGGTTCTCCCTGGGAGGACGCTGCTGGCCTCCTAATCGTTCCAGTGTCTCTCTCCTGATCCGTACCTTCTCTCCTACCTCGCGTACCCGTTTCTTCCACTCGAATCGCGAACGCGCCTTATCGGCCATCTGCTCGCGGGAACGAGTCTGCGCGGCATACGTCGCGCGCGGCACGCGTTATCGCGATCGCTATCCGCGAGGATATTAAACGCTCCGCGCGTTTCCACGAACGGCGCGCAACCGCGAGTGGTGGTCGAACCTGACTGCCACGATTTTCCATTTTGTTCCCTCTCTTTCTCTCTTTCTCTGCTCTCTATTCTCCATTTCGAGGGAAGGCGGGAACAGGACAGGGCGGAACGCGCGGCATCGATTCGCATGCCGTGACTCGCGAGCGGTTTTTCGATCCCTCCACTTTGTCACGCGACTCTTCTTCGCTTTTTTCCCCGTCACGCCAATAACGTTCTTCCCTCCGTTTCTGTTGCAGGTAAGCATCCAGCTCTCGAGCATCGTTCTCGGCGCCACGCAATTACGGCAAATTGCCCTTTGGCTGGAAGAACGAGCGGAGAAGTCGGAACTTTGGCGCGTAGCCGGTTTTTCCGCCGCTTTCCGCCGAGCCGATCCGAGCCTAGCTTGTCCTCGCTGTCTTCGTCCCCGTGTGCTCGCGCCTCCTGTCGTCCCGTACAGGTTCAACGTAAGCCGGCGCGGTGGCAGGTTGCAGGAAGCGCGTCGCGTTCCTGGCCATCGATGCGGATAATTCCATTCGTTCGCATGCTCGCGAACGGCGCCGAGGTTCGCGCCGCGATTCGCGGTTCCGTTTCCTCGTTTCGCCTCTTCCCCCGCGGCGACCGGAAGTTTTCGGCCACGGCGCGGTAGGTAGAGGCGCAGCGGAGAGGGAAGAAGGAGCCGAAGAGACGAGGCAAGCGACGGCAAGCGGAGGACGGAATAGAAACGAGGCTTTAATTACTTAGAGTGACCCGCGTCTGGCGTTCCGGCGCCGCTCGTCCAGCAACCCTTTGACAACTCCGCGTCGGCGTTGTTGAAATTTTAATCAACGCTGCCGCGCTCGTGCTCTCTCCGGCGTCGCGCGACCCTCCCCGGAGATACAGGCGGCACCGCGATAAGGAGCCGACCCCGGGAAATGGTCGAAAGAAGGCGCGAGCAGGCGACCGGAAGCGCTCGTCCGTGCCTCGAATCCTCGATGTACCGATTCGTCGTTGAAATATCCGGCGCAAGAGTTCTCTCTTCGCGTGCCACGGCCATCGCGGTGTCTTCGCGGTTGTGGGGGGCAGTAGTGCTGGAAGGGACGCGTTTCGTCCTGGGGGCTTTTGCTAGTGAGACTCACCCCCGTTAACCCCCATTTGCACCCTAGCGCGGAATATTCCGCGAACCACGACACGACTGTCGACTATCACCGAGCGCGGAATAATCCGCGAGCCGACTTTTTCCCATTATCAGTTGCTGAATTATGCTTCGTATGCCATAGATCATCACCGTTTGATCCCTTTTGTTGCGAGCATCTTTATCTGCATCGGGTCGTTATATTCTTATAAAAGTTTTACTTTTGTTGTGAAAATCCTTTCAACTGCCATTACGAGTAGATGCTGATCCGTCACAGTTGAACAGCGCCGAATGCTTGAAAACACGACACCTGAAATAGGAGCCACGATGCAAATGGATTAAGACTCCCTAGCAGGTCCTGCCTTAGATCGGGATAATATTGGAAAGTTTGGAAATTGTATATATATGAAACGGAAGGTTTGTACCGAGTACTTGCGAGAAAGTCCTCGAACCTCCTTCGAGTAGGCATCCATCTATCGGCGAGGGCGAGAATCATACCGCTACGTAGTTATACGGCTTACCTTCGAACGAAACGTAATTTATCGAAACGGGAAGAGGAACTAGGACCAAGGTCTCGACGCTTTCCGGTCGTACCTCCACGTCGAGATCGTCGAGCAATTCGCGAATCGATCGGTGATTCGCGCGCTCTTGAAGCACAACCGCGCCACCCTCGTCGCAAACTACCCCCGGAGGGGACGAGGCTTCGCGTTTTGTTAGATTGAGCTTCTAGCTTTATCGCAGTTAAAGGCCATATAAGCGACTTGGACCACTTTCATAATATTTTCAACAATTGCAAAACTGAGCAAGTCGTTTTGACCACCTTGGTAGTTCTAGTATTAAAGTACGTTAAACATAATTTTATTATTTATTTTGTGTTGCGTTCATTTATATTTGATAAAATATATTTATTTTCTGCAAAACAGTGAAGAATTGAATCGTTAGATTGAGCTTCTAGCTTTATCGCAGTTAAAGGCCATATAAGCGACTTGGACCACTTTCATAATATTTTCAACAATTGCAAAACTGAGCAAGTCGTTTTGACCACCTTGGTAGTTCTAGTATTAAAGTACGTTAAACATAATTTTATTATTTATTTTGTGTTGCGTTCATTTATATTTGATAAAATATATTTATTTTCTGCAAAACAGTGAAGAATTGAATCGTTAGATTGAGCTTCTAGCTTTATCGCAGTTAAAGGCCATATAAGCGACTTGGACCACTTTCATAATATTTTCAACAATTGCAAAACTGAGCAAGTCGTTTTGACCACCTTGGTAGTTCTAGTATTAAAGTACGTTAAACATAATTTTATTATTTATTTTGTGTTGCGTTCATTTATATTTGATAAAATATATTTATTTTCTGCAAAACAGTGAAGAATTGAATCGTTAGATTGAGCTTCTAGCTTTATCGCAGTTAAAGGCCATATAAGCGACTTGGACCACTTTCATAATATTTTCAACAATTGCAAAACTGAGCAAGTCGTTTTGACCACCTTGGTAGTTCTAGTATTAAAGTACGTTAAACATAATTTTATTATTTATTTTGTGTTGCGTTCATTTATATTTGATAAAATATATTTATTTTCTGCAAAACAGTGAAGAATTGAATCGTTAGATTGAGCTTCTAGCTTTATCGCAGTTAAAGGCCATATAAGCGACTTGGACCACTTTCATAATATTTTCAACAATTGCAAAACTGAGCAAGTCGTTTTGACCACCTTGGTAGTTCTAGTATTAAAGTACGTTAAACATAATTTTATTATTTATTTTGTGTTGCGTTCATTTATATTTGATAAAATATATTTATTTTCTGCAAAACAGTGAAGAATTGAATCGTTAGATTGAGCTTCTAGCTTTATCGCAGTTAAAGGCCATATAAGCGACTTGGACCACTTTCATAATATTTTCAACAATTGCAAAACTGAGCAAGTCGTTTTGACCACCTTGGTAGTTCTAGTATTAAAGTACGTTAAACATAATTTTATTATTTATTTTGTGTTGCGTTCATTTATATTTGATAAAATATATTTATTTTCTGCAAAACAGTGAAGAATTGAATCGTTAGATTGAGCTTCTAGCTTTATCGCAGTTAAAGGCCATATAAGCGACTTGGACCACTTTCATAATATTTTCAACAATTGCAAAACTGAGCAAGTCGTTTTGACCACCTTGGTAGTTCTAGTATTAAAGTACGTTAAACATAATTTTATTATTTATTTTGTGTTGCGTTCATTTATATTTGATAAAATATATTTATTTTCTGCAAAACAGTGAAGAATTGAATCGTTAGATTGAGCTTCTAGCTTTATCGCAGTTAAAGGCCATATAAGCGACTTGGACCACTTTCATAATATTTTCAACAATTGCAAAACTGAGCAAGTCGTTTTGACCACCTTGGTAGTTCTAGTATTAAAGTACGTTAAACATAATTTTATTATTTATTTTGTGTTGCGTTCATTTATATTTGATAAAATATATTTATTTTCTGCAAAACAGTGAAGAATTGAATCGTTAGATTGAGCTTCTAGCTTTATCGCAGTTAAAGGCCATATAAGCGACTTGGACCACTTTCATAATATTTTCAACAATTGCAAAACTGAGCAAGTCGTTTTGACCACCTTGGTAGTTCTAGTATTAAAGTACGTTAAACATAATTTTATTATTTATTTTGTGTTGCGTTCATTTATATTTGATAAAATATATTTATTTTCTGCAAAACAGTGAAGAATTGAATCGTTAGATTGAGCTTCTAGCTTTATCGCAGTTAAAGGCCATATAAGCGACTTGGACCACTTTCATAATATTTTCAACAATTGCAAAACTGAGCAAGTCGTTTTGACCACCTTGGTAGTTCTAGTATTAAAGTACGTTAAACATAATTTTATTATTTATTTTGTGTTGCGTTCATTTATATTTGATAAAATATATTTATTTTCTGCAAAACAGTGAAGAATTGAATCGTTAGATTGAGCTTCTAGCTTTATCGCAGTTAAAGGCCATATAAGCGACTTGGACCACTTTCATAATATTTTCAACAATTGCAAAACTGAGCAAGTCGTTTTGACCACCTTGGTAGTTCTAGTATTAAAGTACGTTAAATATAATTTTATTATTTATTTTGTGTTGCGTTCATTTAT
This sequence comes from Eufriesea mexicana, assembly GCF_001483705.2. Taxonomy (NCBI): domain Eukaryota; kingdom Metazoa; phylum Arthropoda; class Insecta; order Hymenoptera; family Apidae; genus Eufriesea; species Eufriesea mexicana. The sequence goes on along the minus strand of NW_016909491.1, from coordinate 602,689 downwards.
ATTTGATAAAATATATTTATTTTCTACAAAACAGTGAAGAATTGAATCGTTAGATTGAGCTTCTAGCTTTATCGCAGTTAAAGGCCATATAAGCGACTTAGACCACTTTCATAATATTTTCAACAATTGCATAACTGAGCAAGTCGTTTTGACCACCTTGGTAGTTCTAGTATTAAAGTACGTTAAATATAATTTTGATTTAATGCGAGTACTATTCGTCTCTGTAGGATTCAGTATGAAAAATTTATAAGTTAGACTCGTGATCGTAGTACAAAATGTAAAGTATACAACAGTTGTCTCTTATTCGTTCCTTAAATCATGGGAACCAATACAAATGTCTCTCGAGTTAATACGCGAATAATCGATACGAATTTTATTATTCCACCTATACCGTAGCACAGGAGTATCGGAATATAAATCAGAGGAAACTTTAAATCGTCGAATAAAAGTTCAAAAGTTAAAGAAACGAGCGTACCGTTACGCGAGTCGCCCCCTTAAACAGGGGTTCTGGATCCGTTCCTGACTATATATCACACACGTATATCGGTTATACACTGACGGTATTCTCACACCCCTATAGAAAACCGCTTTTGGGGTCGACGCAGACGCGCGATTTTTCCCGCCACGATCTCTAGCTATCGATATATCTTTCCTCTTCGATACAAGACGAAGACCTACAGCGCGAAATCGCAAGTGTGCATCGACTCGTTCGAATTTCGAATGCTTGGTCTCCGAAATTCGAGGCAGGACGAAAATCTCGACCCCTCTGTGTTGACTTTCGTCGAGTTTGCGATCCAGGATCACGAGGAAACCGCGAGGCAGTCGGTTTTCGCGGCGCGAGTGGCGGTCCGCTTGGCGGGCGAACGGAACGGCGCAAGCGGGGCAGAGAGGAAGAAAAGTAGGCGAGCGGAAGCGATCGCGGGCGGCCGGAAACGCGCTTGCGTTACGTCAGGCTAGAAACGAGCGAGCCGAGTTGCATCGACGAGCACCGAGCCGAGTACTCGTCGTTACGCACGTGCGTGCCCGCGCGCCTGTGTGCGCCTCTCTTCTCTCCGTCCCTCCCTTTTCTCTCGCTCTCCTCTCGCTCTCCTCTCGCCAGGCTCTCCCGTCCTTCTTCCTCTTCCTGCGATCTCTCGACTGGCTGACTGGCCGAGCTACGGAACGCACGCGTCCGAAACAGTGCCTCATCCGAGCTGTCGTGCATTGCCACCGTATATACCCGGTGTCCCAGAAACGCGCACCTCGTAAACGCGTACCCTCCTTTTCGAACGAAGCGTTTCGACCATTATTCCCGGATTTTATTCCTCGATTCGTCAGGTATTTACGAGTATTGCCGAAATTTTCCATGGAAAACAATGGGGAAAAGGAAAACGCGTCGGAGGAGAGTCCCACGGTGTTCGTAAACGGTGATTCATCCCCCGGAGGAGCGAGTCCCTTTCGAAATTACCGTCGTAAAAGCTGTTTACGCAGGTACACCGTTAAGCCGCGGCCGATCGGCAGACAATGCGGCGGATATTTGCGTTCCAATTTTAGCCCGAGAAATTCCGAACAAATTTGTCGGGGCCCGTTCGACGTCGCGGTACAACTTGTTTCCCGTTCGGCCGAGGGCCGGTCGCAGGTTTTTCTACCTGAGGCTGGCTACGCACAGGGTGAGTCAACGCGTACCGAACGTCGGAGCAGGGAACGCGGATCCTATGGGACACCGTAGGATAAACGGACCCTCTCAGTCACCGCCACCCCTCTTCGCCTTCCCTGCCCGCCCCTCGGCTCCCCGCCACGACCATCGCTAAGAAACCCTCTTCACCCCGTCACGTACGCACCACGAAGGGACCCCTACAATTCGGTTTCCATTCCAGTCTTCCTCGTGCCCCGCTATGGGATAGATACGCGTCGAGGGGTCGCGTCGACGTGCCTACGATTTTCTAGGACCAACTAGCGTCCCTGTTGCCCGCCGGAACGTTCCCAGTTTATTCCGCTTCCGATTCCGTGTCGTTTCGTCGCCAACCGATCGCGAGTGCCAGCCAATTAGTCCGCTCGGTGTCTCGAATACTCCGATTCCACGGGCCCCCCGTGCGGATGAAATCTCAGTTTCCGTGCGTGGTGAAGCACAGTGTGTGTATACGGGGGTTAGTCGAAGCGTGCGAAGAAAACGCGGGGTTCGTTCGAGACGCGTAGCGACGTCGATGACGACGTCGACGAGATTGCGAGCGGAAGCGTTGCAACGCGTGCGAGGAGTTGCCACGCGGAGACGAGTCTCCAGCGAGTTTCCACGATTTCCACCCTGTTGATGGATGACGAGAGCCAGCTGTTTCCGAGGAGGGTGAACCATTTCGAAAGGTTGCCACGAGTTGTCCCGTCGATCGATCGTGCCATATAAAGGGTGGTCGAAAGCGAGACGAGCCTCGTCCCTGGCTGCTCGCGTTGCTTGCCAACCACGGGATTTCGCCGGGATTCGTGTGGTATGGTTCTAAAGTAGGTTCACGAATTTTCTTCTTTTTCTCCTCTCCCCTGTTCCGTAATTTTCCGTGTCTACCGGCGAGTCTAGGAAACTGGCAGGCTAAGAGTCGAAGGATTGGGAAAGAAAGCGGAAACCGTTCGATCGTATTACCGGTTGGCTACCTACGAGTTGCTCGACGTTCGATCGCGTTCCACCGGCGTGCCGGAACAATGCGCTACCGTACCCTCGTTTTTCCAGCTACCCTAAACCAATAAAGCCCACCCCCTCCATGCCCCGAGCCGAATCTTCCTTTGGAGTAGTTTTAAGGAAGAGCAGCTGTTCCCGACCGTCTCTCCTTTTTTCTTCTTCTATTTTTACCAGCATCACCCTCCGCGTCTGCCCTTTACAATTTCTCCAAAGAGCAGCCAGCATGTGTCGAGCTCGGACGCGACCGAGTTCCACCGCTGCTCGCGTTTACCAGGAATTTCTAGCGATTCCCTTCTTCCATGTCGGTTTCGCGAAATTTTTAAGTCGCCTCGTTTCCTTGGAAAGAAAAGGCACGGACGAGACGTGGTCCGTTGGTCGGAAGTGCAGGGGGGTGGAAGGGATGGCGAGACGGCAGGAAGATATCCATCCTGCGACCAGGTTCAGCGTGCTTGGAAATTCAAGGGCTATCTACGATCTTCCGGGTCCTGACCCCGTGTAATTCCGAATTCGAGGCATGCTCGGAGCATGGATACGAAACGAGGAAACGTAACTTCCTTTCTGTAAGCAGTCGCTGTGCGTCGCCACCGTTATTTACCGTATCGGCAACGTGACTCGGACCTGGCCTCCAACGCGTGCCCCCTTGCTGGCCGAATTTCATCGCCGATCCACCGGTTCCTCGCGATTTTCTCGCCTTCTCTTTCTCTCTCCCTGGTCCCTTTAACCGTGTCGAGGGCACCTTTCCCTTTTGTCCGTCCCTTTCTCCGCTCGTTGCACTTTCGTCGCGGTAAAAGCAAGCGCGATGACGCGACGCCTGACCCGCGCCATCCTGTTCCGGGCGCTCGCGAGGGCTTGAATTTTAAGCGGGCCCGAATCCGCCTCGTAAATCTTCGCTCTCCTTTCCGGTCGCCGATTATCGACGCCAAACGTCGATCGGCTGGTGAGACGACCGCGACTTCGACCTCGACCGCTGGTCGGAGGGGGTGAGCTCGGCGAGGAAGCTGCGTCAGGGTACCGCGGGTTCCTTGTCCTTCCGAGAGAGGATCGACCGACATTTGCATAGCCGGCGAGGTTAGGGATTTAGGAAGATTGACAACTCTGGCGATCGAGAGATCACTCGTTACATCTGAACGTCAGATCGTCTTCTGTCTCTACAGGGGCACGCGTCAGGGAACGCTCTCGATGTAGAGGAACAAGACGTGTTTCGTCCGAATCTTCTTATCGACCGTATGAAGAATTCAGGCGAAGGCTTACGTCGTTTTAAGAACGTAAACTATTTTTGAAGGTTTAAATATAATTTAATTACAAGATATCTACTGCAATTTACAATATGTATTAGCGATATGCGTTCTACCGTGGTGTCGTTTTCATGTTTGTACTGTCTGTCTTCTTGGTGTCGTGTGTTTTTATATGTTCGTCTGTTGCTGTCATTGGCTGTCAAGATGCCTAAGTGGTGGGTGTGTTTTTTCTCCTATTGGCGGCGTGTTCGTTGGAGGGATGTGCGGGAGGCTCGGAACTGGTAGGTGGAAGCGGAAGTTTAAACAAATTGTTAATTTGTTTAGGTTTGCGAATTTTTAATTCTTGTATGGGGGTTGCTCGGAGGTCGAGGTATCCGCAAATGGTGGGACGCTGGTTATAAACGAGTAAACCATCGTCCCTTCGATTCGGGTCCCTTGTTCTTGAGGGTATGTATGGAAATAGGGATAAGGTAGAGGTCTGGGTTTTTCCTGATGGAGGTAGAGGTTCGAAGGATGTTAGTTAAAAATGTCTAATTGAAGGATTCGCGTTTTTATGGAGGATCGTAACGGTCTGTGAATTGGGAATGAGTGTAGAGAATGAACAGGAAGAGTCCTGTCATTACATATGGGATCACGTAGTAAACGAGTAGGTTGTATTAGGACTAAACGAGGTGGAGTAGTAAAGCGTTTGTAGCGTCCTACGGTATCGAATCTCTTCGATTTCCAAGAACGCTTATCACGCGCCAAATTAATATTGCGTGACTAGTTGTGATAATAAGGATCCAGAATGTGTGTGGTCAAAAGAGAGTGTTTATTTACAGAAAAGCGTAGAATAGTTATAACGTAGACGTTAACGGAGTACCGTTTCGAACACGCGTTTGTACGTGTAATTTAGATGTTTGAAGGATCGGTGTCGAAGACGAATTGACTTCTCGATTTTACTCTATGTCCTATCCCGTCGTGTTCGGTCCGGTGTTTTCTCTAGTTTAGTTCTGATTGGGTAAAATAGATGTTGGTGGTGGAAAGGTAAAGAGTTTTAATTGGACAGAGAGTGTGACGTAAGGACCTTTGGCGAAGGAGTAGGAAACTGTCAAGGAGCCGATTTCTGATGGTCAATGACGTGATTTATAAGTGCCGTCCGTCCGTCGCTTGTTGGGTTTGTCACAAGTGGGTCCCATCTGTCGCGTCTGGTTTCTAGAAAAATTCCTAATTTTGCTTTACCTTTATAAGCTTAATCCGCTAGAACGGCGTTGAGGCACTTCGAACCTCTGGAATTGCAGTCGCATTATAAAATATAAAATAAACCGTTAGGTCTGGCAAAAGTGCAAGTCCTAGAATCAAATTATGTTATAAACTCGCTCTCCGGGACGGAACAGCGTTAGTAAAGCTGTGCAGGTCAGTATTGGCTGTTTAACCGTTTCAGTCCCAAGCAGCGCGATCGCGCTCAACTTTGCTGATGCATGTACGTCACATAGTACCAACAAGGGCTATTGCGACGATTGGGATTTTTCGACATAAAATTAAACAAGCGCTATCGCACCGTTTGGACCTCTTCGCACTCGATTAAGGCAAGCGTTCAGGGTTTTTCGATAGCGTTCTGCCGAAAGCCTCAAGCGCTGCTTGGGACTCAAACGGTTAATACTAGGTTTACGGACGCTATCTGTATACCTATTTCTAAGGAAACCACGTGCCCTTTTTTAACGATTTGTTTAATTTAAAAACAATTATATATTATATTAACAATCTTAACATAAGTTAACTAAATCTGTTACCATCGTATAATTGGAGCAACCCTTCCGCCAAATTCACGGGTTCCGTAAATCTAGTGTTAACACGAGATGAAAAGAATAGTAACGAGTGCATTACTGTCAATGTTTGCCTCTAAGGAAGCATCAAAGATGAAGTCAGGCGTGTATAATATAATATGAATATAATATTGCGTAGAGATGAGAAGGCAGACAGAGAGGCAATTGAAGAACTAATTGGCTATGGAATCGTAATATTTTAATCAGGGTTATGAAAATAGGGTGTTTAGAGGATTGATTGTCCTAGTGATCACGAGCTCACTTGTTACATCTGAACGTTCGATCGTCTTTTTATTTTTTTTTCCAATTTAACATACGTTTAATGCGCCAAAAACAGTAATATACGTATTAACCCTTTGCACTCCAGAGGTTCCTCTCAATCGCCATTAAATTAGATTCTAAAAATCGATGTTAATTAATATATCAAATTCAAAATTACCTAACGATGGGTGCAATGTCGAAGTAAAATAATTCTACGTCTTAATTTGCATGCGATTTCTTGTTTGCCATTTTAAAAATATCCTCGACTTTATGACAGAAAATCTTCGAATTACTATTTTTCTGTAACGAAAACATCGTCGAGTGCAAAGGGTTAAAAGGAAGCAAAAGGTACAAAAGGGTTACAAATGAATACTTAGACTATGAGGATCGATGACTCCAGCGTGAAGCACTCGTGGTCTAGAATCAAACTTAACCGTTTGAGTGCCACGGGTCATTATTGTTTCCCAATCGATATTTGCCAAGCGGCGCGATAGCGCTTGTCATATTCCGTGTCCAAAAATGCCGAGCGGCGCGATAGCGCTTCTCATATTCCGCGTTCACCAACCGAGCGCGCTGATTGTCAGCTTCGCAGTTCAGAGCGCTGGCACTTTTGGACACAAAATAGAAGAAGCGCGATCGCGCCGCTTGGCACTCAAACGGTTAATCTACCTTGCTTATCGCTATAGGATAATATAAACTTAAAAACTATCTTGTATTAGTATGCAGGTTTGCCTATGTATAGAAAAGGCACGAAAACTATACAGTTTTTGGTTGCTCTATCGTCTTCTGTCTTTGCAGGGGCACTCGTCACGGAACCCTCTCGATGGTTCTAGTCTTTTCAGAACCTCGATCCGCGACACGTGCAACTGCGTCTTGGCATGCGTGTACCCGATCGTCTTTTTTCCTTGTTCGGGGTACGCGTCCTGGAACCCTCTCGATGGTTCCCATCTTTCTAGAACCGTGATTCGAGACACGTACCCCAGCGCGATTTGTAATTGGTCATCGAAGACTCTGGATCTTCGAGATACGGTTTTCCGCTGAGCTTTTAATCTTCCTTTTTCTCGCGTGCCGGTTTTTCGTGACAGAGTGAAAGAGAGGGAGAGGGAAAATTCTCCGAATAGCGTTGGCCAACTGCAACGGATCCTCGTGGTCTCTTATCCCAGGGTTTCTTCGTCGGTTCCGAAGTGTCTCTCGAGGTTGTTTACGCAGAAGGATGGAAAGTTAAGCCGCGAGTGGCTCTCGTGCGCGATTGCACCTTCGCGTCGATGGATGCCGCGGAATCGAGTTAACGAGCAATTCGTCGCTAACGAGGACCGCGAGAGGGCACGGGTTTATTTGCGTGTAATTAACCGGTTGCCCGGTTCCGCGAGGATTCCGCCGGGAGAGGACTTTCGTGTCGACATCCACTCGTTTCTTCGATTTTTCCGAACGACCCTACGCTTTCGCGTTCGCCGGGTTAGGGTTCCCAGGATTCTATAAACCGTCGAACAGAGGCAACAGAGTCTTCCGGGCTGCTCCTCGTTTTGCGGTCTCGATTGCGGTCTCCGACGCGGATCGTCCGCGTTCCAGCTGTTCCCCGGGCGGGTCGCGAACGCGTCCAAAACCTGACGCGTTCGGAACAGGAACTGGCCCCCCTCGCCACGCCTCGAATTCTTTCAGGGTAACCGGAAAAATTTCCACGCGTATGGCAAACCTCGAGCTTCTGGGATCACCGATCTTCCGATTTTGTTCCGTCATTTTCCCCGTTTTCGTGGAGTGTTAGGTTAGGTTAGGTTAAGAACTGGCCCCCTTGCTACGCCTCCAATTCTTCCAGGATAATGCGGGAAAATTTCCACGCGAATGCGTATCTCGAGCTTCTGGAGATCACCGATCTTCCAGTTCCGTTCCTTCATCTTCGCTATTTCTGTGGAAGGTGAGAAATTTTGGAACTGGGCCCCCCTCGTCACGCTTTCGAATTCTTTCGTACAGGGTAACCGGAAAAATTTCCACGCGAATGCGAATCCTGAGCTTCTGGGAATCACCGATCTTCGGATTTTGTTCCGCCATTTTCCCCGTTTTCGTGAAGAGTTAGGTTATGTTAGGTTAGGAACTGACCCCCTTGCTACGCCTCGAATTCTTCCAGGATAATACGGGATTTCCGATCTTGTTCCGCCATTTTCCCCGTTTTCGTGGAGAGTTAGGTTATGTTAGGTTAGGAACTGGCGCCCTCGCTACGCCTCGAATTCTTCCAAGGTAATGCAGGAAAATTTCAACTGGTATGCGAATCTCGAGCTGTTGGGAATCACCGATCTTCCGATTCCGCTCCGTAAATTTCGTTATTTTCGTTATTTTTGTCATTTTCGTGGTCGTACGACGGAATGCGAGAAATTTGCACGTCCCGATCGAATTTTCTTAGTCTCCGCGACGCCGTGCCCCGAGCGGAGAGATTTCGGACGCGGATTCGTGGCTCGTTGCCGCGGGTCTTCCGTATCACCTGCCCGTCCCTGGCACACTGGATATTCCGGCCAATGGCAAGGTTCGTCCTGACGACAATGAACTTGCGCGGAAGTTTTGCAGCAGGGGCGGCGAATGGGAGGGGTTCACGGACTGCTCTGCGAACCGGCGGAGTAATGACACCGGTGCTTCCTTCCTCTCGCCCTCTGGCCTCTCTCTCGCGCTCGCTGGTAGCCTCGCTCTCGCTCTCTTCCTCCATCCCGTCTTCGTAGTCCTCGGCTCCGCTCCTTTGGCCGGCCGGAGGAGAGTCGCAGCGCGCGAAGTTTGGGACAAGGTTAGTGTGTCGAGCCGAAACACGCTCGATTTGGCGAGCCACGAGGCTGTCGGATGCCGTAGAGGGGCTGCTCGCTCGACCTCGCGGGGATGAGACGTGCAGAGAGAGAAAGATAGAGGGAGAGGGAGACGAGAAAGGGGGAGACCGGAATAACGTGTTTATAAAGAAAGGGCCATCGAAATCGAGCTCGATAGTCCTTTTTGCGGGATACGCGCGGCCTCCGATAATTATTTTCCCGCGAGATTCGATCCTTACCGGTCTTCCCGATCGTGCGTTCACCTCTCGCTCGAGCCAAGCTTAGCACCCTCGCAATGTCTCTTTCGCGTTGGTTCCCGAGGAACCAGGGATTCTCGCATAGTTGCTGTCACGACGTCGAGATGGCGAATCCGAGGACGAGACTGGTTGCGGGTCGTAAAGCTGCGCGCGGGCAAGAATGGCGAGAGCAGGTCCGCGGAAAAAGCTCGCGTTCGCGGCCTCGGTTCGTTTCGAACGAGTTATTACGCGGCTTGGCAGCGGCCTCCACCGACCGGCCGACTTATCTCTTATCTCTCGCTGATTGGTTTATATAGCGCGTGTCGAGTTACCTTGTACGTACAGCGTATAAACGGCCTTTTTACGCTCGTGACACGCACACGAATACGCGAACACGGCTACGTGCGTCGGGTTCGAGAATGTCGTTCTCTCGGCTTCGTTCGCGTGTTCCCACATTTTCGATCCTGCCCGAGTCTGCTTCTGCTTCTTCGCGCTGCCACGACTCGCGTCCGGAGGAAAGGCGAAGCCTGGAACCCCGTGGCAGGAGTTAGCGGAACGCGGGAGGAACGTCTGTCGAGTAACGGAGATTCGTCCGTGGATGGAACGCGGCGTTTTTCAGACGCTGACCGCGTGTCAGCTTCGAGGGAAACGCGTTCCATTCGCCACGCAGCGCGGTGCGTACCGGTTAAATTAGCGCTAACGACTCGGATTAACTTTCCCGGCGTTGCGTCAGGAAAGAAACCGTCGGTTCTCTCCGCGAGAGAAACGAGCCAAGCCTCCGCGATTACGCGCGCGTATCGCCGCGGATCCGCTCCGCTCGCGCAACCACTCTGACCTTACTTTCAGCGGACGAGCCGCGCGCGCGTCTTTCGCAAAATCCATCGTCCACTCGCGATCGCTTTCCTATTTCGCCACGCGAGTCCGATGACCACGAGGGTTGCTGACCGTGTACGAGGATGGAGGAGGTCAATTTCGCGGGATGGGTCGCGTCGCCCTCCGGAGAGACCATAACCCTCCGCGCCGACAGAGTTGTTTTTACCTTCGTAAAAGGATTAAGCCTGGCCCTTCGTTTTCCCCGGTGCTTTCGTACACACGGGGCAGGCCTTTGTGTCTCGTTTGGCCATTTTCCTATCGACCCTCGAGAGTCTTCCGCCATTTTTTTTCCCCCCCGATTCCTGTTCCTCTTCCATCCGCAAATTCGTTCCCGATGGAAAGGTAGGAACGTAACGCGACGATCTCGGCGAGATGGGTAACAGAAGCGAGGCAGAAGGATAAATAGCGAGCGGAATGGTAGGGTGGTTGGAAGGAACGGTGATTAAACGTTTACGAGAAGCTTTTCGAGGTCGTTTCGACGCCCCTCTGCGCCTCGCCCCTTTCCGGGTATATTCAAATCGTTCTTAATGGCCAGGACTCACGCGAGGTTCGCGCGTTCCTGGCGAAAAGTTGGCGAAATCGGCCTCCTTCTCTCCGTCCTTCTTCCACCGAACCTACGAGCCTCGTTTCCACCACCACAGCGTCGGGTCGCGGTCCCATCCGGCGAACGGGGAAAATGGTAATGGCCCCGACGTGGCGCGGCAGCGACGAAAAGTTCCTCGTTTTCCACGTTTTCGAGTCTTCTATATTAACTCCTCTCCGCTCACTCGAGTGTCTTCGTGCCTGGATCGCTCGATTAAACGCTCTTTCATCCACGGTCCTCTCGAATCGCGTGGGCACGCGGACGTTTTCTCGGAAACGCGTCTCCGGCCGTTATAACAGGTTACCTGCCCGTGGACACTCGCGACGCGTACGCCCACCGAGCTCCCCGGCACACCTGTGTGCGCGCCCCTACCCGCGCCGCGATTCCGCTAACGGTGATCCGCCGAAAGTGAGATCCTCCGTCGTTACTGTCTCTTTCTTCTCCAAGGCGAACCTCTTCCCTGCCACGCGGATTAACCGCTCCAATCGACGCGCACACGACGCCAACCGGGAAATCGTTCCGCCGATTTCGCCCTCCTTCCATCGCCTCTTCCGGCCTCTTCCGGCCTCTTCCGGCCTCTTCCGGCACGCCGTCGTTTCCGTGTTTCGTCACCGATGCTCTTGGAAGAAGAGAACGCTTTCTCTTCTCTTCTCTTCTCTTCTCTTCTCTCCTCTTTTCTTTTGTTCTCTCCTCTCCTCTTCTCTTTTGTTCTCTCCTCTCCTCTTCTCTTCTCTTTTTTCTGTCTTCTCTTCTTTTCTCTTTTTTCTCTCTTCTCTTCTTTTCTCTTCTCTTCTCTTCTCTGCTCTTCTCTTCTCTTCTTTTCTCTTTTTTTCTCTTCTCTTCTTTTCTCTTCTCTTCTCTTCTTTTCTCTTCTCTTCTCTTTTCTGCTCTTCTCTTCTCTTCTCTTCTCTTTTTTCTCTCTTCTCTTCTCTTCTCTTCCCTTCTTTTTTTTCTCTCTTCTCTTCTCTTCTCTTCCCTTCTCTTTTTTCTCTCTTCTCTTCTCTTCCCTTCTCTTTTTTCTCTCTTCTCTTCTCTTCTCTTCTCTTCCCTTCTCTTCTTCTCCTTTCTTCTTCTTCTCTTCTCTTCTCTTCTCTTTTCTTCTCTTCTCTTCTCTTTTCTTCTCCTGTCATATTTAAAGAGGAAGAGAGAAATCTTTTATTCGTATTCGGGGGGGTATAAGAATCGTGTTGCGAGGTAAATGCCCGACGAGATTCGTTTTTCAGGAAGAGCCGCGAGCTGGCTAGCCGCATGAGCGGCTAATGCGTCGATAAAGTGTCCGCGCGGCGGGAAGTCGAGGAACAGCCGTCGTCGGCGAGCCGTTTCGTGAGAGGATTTAATTAATATCGGAGCCTCGCGGTCGTTGCCCGACATTTCACGACTCGCGATGATTTACGAAATCTCGATCCCCGCTCGAACCGGGAAATTCGAGCGACTCGAGACTCGAGGAGCCGCGAACGTATCGTTCTTCGTTCGTTGACACCGCCCTGACGAAAAACGAGGATCGACGAGCCTTGCCTAGGATGCGATCCATAGAAACGGGTTTCCCGCGCGTAATAGACGCGGGTAATAGGCGTTGTACTCGGACGATGGACACGATTGATATTCGTCGCGAAATTGCCACGCCGGGATAAGTCTTATCGTCTCCTTATCGCCATTCCTCGTGGGTACGGAACGACTGGTCTCTGGCGATTATTTTCCCCGGGTATCGCTGCGACCCTCGTCCATACGCAAGAGGCGAAGAGGAGAAGAGAGAAGAGTCGGACGGAGTCGTGTTCTCGAGCGATTTCGAGTAATTCGAAGAGGGATCGCGATGGATCGTTGGAGTATCCGATCTGTCGGGACGGTGGAATACGCTATGCCGTTGTTTGCGATCCACCGTTAGGGAAAACGGGCCCTTTACGATCGCGCGTGACGCGTAAGCAATCGAGAAGGAAACGGCGTCGAGGGAAAGGTAGAGAATTCCGGATACAAACGACCGACGTCGTTGCTCGATCCTCTTTCAACGACGTCGAAGACGATTTCCCTGCGGAGGAGCAAGGGTTCCTCGGGGTTGGCGTGTCAAGGGTGACCCGCGTATCGGATCGGTCCCGCGATCTATTATCGCGAAAGAAGGTGGAGAATGGCGGAAACGGTCGGAGAGAGCGAGAGGGGGGTGGAGATAAGACGGGAGTTTCGAATTTCGACGTCTCCCCGGTGGATTATCGGTACACGGTTGTCGAAGGGGGGCAAGGGGCCGAGGAGGAGTCGAGCGGTGTTTCTCTCGGCGTTTTCTCGTTTGCTCGTCGGGACGAACAAACGCGTCGGAATATTTCACGGGTGCCCGCGTTCGGCTTGGCACCGGGACAAGAGTGTCGGCTCCGAGTTACGGTATATCTCGTTGACGTCGCGCTACGTCGTTTATCACGCAGGGTTTAAGAGTCGCGTTGCTCCGCCAACGCGTCTTACGCAATTCGAGAGAGAGAGAGAGAGAGTGGTGTTGGTCGAGGGAAAAGGTACCCTCGCGTTTTTAAGGTCGCGGGGTTTCGATGACTCCTCGACGACGATGGCAATGGTCGTTTGCAGTTTGCCGCGCTAAGCCGCGCGAGGAGATTAGAGACTAATCGACGTCGTTAGGCATCGACCGGCCATCGATGGATAAGCAGATACGGCGGTTGTAATGGATAGGAAAGCAGGTATAACGGATAAAGTGTGGAACGACGGCGATAACTCGTGGACCGGTTAAACGTTGTTAGAAAATCACCTCGAGCGTCTTACGCCGGCCATTTATTTCGCTCGCCTGGCCGCGCGCGTTCATCGTTACGCCACCGATTCCTTCCTTCCTCGCCGACGTGCTTCCCGCTTGCTTCCCGCTTGCTTCCCGCGCGCAGTCCTCCGCCCGCTTCGTCTTCCGCGTCTCGATCGTTGCACGATCTCCAGGAGCAAAGGGTTTTATCCGCTCGCATGAATAAGTAAACGAATAAACCGGACGGCCGAGCGAGTCGCAAAGGAGAGTAGCAGTAGCGGTTCTACAGTCGCGGTGGTTGAAGGCTCGAGAGACGATTGCTCTCTCGTCTTGGCGAATTAATTGATCGCGTGGATTGTTCTCGAGTGATGCCGGGGGCGGGGAAGAGGAAAAAGTATTGCCACGGCTCTTTGTAAACGCTTTTTGCTCTTCCCATTTAAATCGAGGAGTCGGGAATATCTAGCGGAATCAAAGAGGAGCGCATTATTTCGGGAAAAACTCGCCGCTTTGTTCGCGGGGAACGTCCATCGCGAAGGGTGGAACTCGAGAAGAAGAGGGCTTTCTCGTGGCCGAAAGCTAGTTCCTTCGGAGGGAGAGAGGGAATCGGAGAAAGGGAGAAAGGGAGAAAGCGGAGGCACCGAGTCGGGCCATCCTCGCGGAGGAAGAAGAAAAAGAAGGAGAGGAAGAAGAGGAACGAGGCAGACTCGGTTCTAAGTATAGGGAGACAGAGAGGAGCGTGTCGAGGCGAGCGGCTAAGGCTGTGGAAGATCGTGCCGAATACCAAGTAGCGGATTCCGCGATCCGTATGCAACGACCGCCGCGTGGATGCAGATGTCGATGCGGCCGGCGATAGCCTGGATCGTGCCGCGCGGCCGATCCGCGTCCGATTCCAAACGGGACGGTTCCTCCACGCGGTTCCTCCCGTTGCAGAAGCGTTAGACGTCACTCGCGTCGAACCTCTCGTTTTCGCTTCGGTTTCTCTTACGTTTGTCGCTCTCCCGAAACTCGCTCGCCGAGCAGTCGATAACGCGTTGCGCAAACCTCGGTCAATTACGAGCCCGACTCTAATTAAACGCCAGGCGATGCACCGTTCTCGGTGAAGGGTACCCGGGCAGACCTCTCACTGCAAACACCTCCGATTTTCCTCGCCCTTTCCGCCGCTTTCCACGGTTCACGAGTTCCCTCGAAATTTCAAAGCGGTAACGAATCCGATCGCAGAGCCGATCGCGGCAGACGAGCACTACGAGGACCCTGATACCAGCCGACTCCAGTGTGGACTGTGCCGATCGTTAGACGCGAGGGCACGCGGGAGCACGCGACGACGGGTGTCGCGGAAGCGTAGGATAATTTAGAGATCACTAAATGTGGACCGCTTTGCGAGTAACATAACCGACGACGAAACGGTGGCGCGAAAGTAAGCTCGAAACGGGAGGTATAATGTCGACGACCTCCGCCGACTAATATTACACGGTGGCGTACAGCGAGCGTGTCTATTTAACAGGGGCTTCGATTCTTACCCTCTTTCCAGCCGATTATCATCGCGACCGCTAACGAACGAGCTGCGCCTCCGGTGCAAAAGAGACTCGATAATTACCCGCGAATTATAATTTATCGAAACAGGCCCGACCATAGCGTCCTTCGTCCCTCTACCTTTTCCCCTGGCCAGCTGCGGAACGGCTTGATTGGCCCGATGTAATCGTAAAGCGGGATTGGGGTTGTCCACGGTGCGAAATCGGCGCGAAATCGGCGCGAAATCGGCGCCATTACGCGGGAGTTGGTTAGGGTCTTCGATCTCATACTCGACTTACGGTCCCCGTTTTCTTTTCAACCCAGAGGAAAAGTACCAGTCGATGGGTGCTGCCGGTTCCTCGACGAAATGGTACCTCGCTCGCGATCCGGTAAGGTAAAGAGGAACGGTAAACGCGGAACGATGCCGCAGGATGCTATTAATACGTTGGCTCTCCCCCGGAGAGAAGTAACGCGCTTAAAAGATTAATATCGCGATACGGAGTAAGGAAGGCCGTTTAATTGCCATGAATTGCCCGTTACCGGTAATCCGTGCGCTTCACCAGCGCCGATAAGTCTTTCTCGCCCGTTGCGTGGCTCGCAACTCGGTGAACCGCGTTTCGCGACGCGATTGCGTAAATTTACGAGCGGATCCTCGACCGGGGGATTACGCGGACGTTGCGCGAAAGTTACGCGAAGGTTAGCTGGAGAAAAGGCCGCGGTTGCCATGGCGAAAAGCTTGCAAAGCTCGGGCAGGTTCGATCGCTGTGGGACACCTCCGCGGTCCGCTTTTCCGGGAAAAACTGACGGTCGTTTCGCAAGGTTTCCGCGGGGCAGGTGGTTTTTACCGGTATTCGATTAATCTGCGATCGGCGCGCGCGGTATGCACGATCTGTTCGCGCGTTCGAGCGGAACTCGGTTTTTCAGCGGAAGCTGTCAACGAGAGGTAGCCCGTCGCCGCGTTTCCGTCGACAGTCGGCGCCTCGCGACTCGCGGACGTCGTCTAGATCCGATCTAGAGCGTCGGATCCGATTAGTCGCGACCGCAGCCGGTTAAACGGGCAATTAAAACAACCGTTCGATCCGACACCGGTATCCAGGCGACCATTTCCCACGAGCGCTACCAGCGTTTCGCCCGTGAGACTCTCAGAGACCGATCGCGAGCAACGATTCCGAGACCCGATCGAAAGGGCAAATAGGTTCTTCGGAACGCGCGAGAGTCGCAGCTGAGCTGTCCGCTGGGAGCGTCGAGATATCCGCTCGAGCACCAGCGTCGTCCAAAGGTATAGCACGTTCGAGAAAAGAAGGCACAGCGAGTTTGCATCCTCACGGCTCATTAACCGCACCGACACTCCCATCATCGTAGGCAGTGACCGCTATTGGCCAAATATGGCGACGAAGATGATCACCGTTTTCTGCGGTGAAAGAAGAATCAGCGGAGTTATCAGTCACGAAGATGTAACCGCGTTGTGCCTTCTTTCGTCGCGATGCCAGGATAGTTGTTTATCGCAATAACGACGCTTTCGTCCATTATCGTCGGAATAGTTGCTTCATTAGCGATTCTCGCTTCTATAAATCGCGATTGCTCGCGGGGTCTAACGATTTCCTGTCCAATTCGCCGATTCCCTTCCCGAGTGCGGGCAACCCGGATGCCCGCGGGAATTCGCGAACGCATTTTCTTTTCTCTTCTAAATCCGGCGCGCAAAATTGCAGGAGGGGAGGTCGAGAGTCCGACGATCGGTTATTTTTAAGTCGGCTGCCGCGGCGAACCTTGACCCCGCCAAGTTGCCGGAAGTTTCGCGAGTCGACTCGACTCGGTACACGGACATTAATTTCCTCGACGTCGAATTCCCCCGCAACCCTCCGAAACTTTTCTCCCCTCGTCCTAGAAGCGCTCGTGCTTCCGCGTGTGGATCTTCCTCTACTCGCGAAGATCTCGACTCCTCGCGTGGCTGTTTTCACGATCGATGCTGCGGAATTCCGAATAAACGGTTGCTCTGCGATTGCGAAAATTACGCGATCGAGAAGACCGCGGGACCCCAGCGCACCCTCGCGGTGGCCGAGCGCGGAGGGACGAGGTAGCATGGGTGCCGGTATTGTGCGTGCGTTCGCGTGACCGTAGCGAGGATCAGCGGATTGGGCGTAGGTCAGTTATGCAACGCTGCTGGCCATCGAACACGCGTCAGTCTACGACCAAAATTATCCTCGCCGCGTTCCGCAGCCACACGCCCCTCTCCGCTCGTTATTATCCTGCGAACGCGGAACTTCCCGCGACACGGAGAACGGCGTGCGCGACATCGGAGAAAAAGCCGCGCGAGATTACCGCGGGGCGGCGCGGCGAGCGGCCGGACGAAAAATCGAAGGAAATCGACGGGAATGGAGTGAAGTCGCTGCTTATCGCTGCTTCCGTCGC
The DNA here is from genome assembly GCF_001483705.2 of Eufriesea mexicana. Lineage (NCBI taxonomy): Eukaryota > Metazoa > Arthropoda > Insecta > Hymenoptera > Apidae > Eufriesea > Eufriesea mexicana. The sequence continues at coordinate 585,629 of NW_016909491.1, read as the reverse complement.
GTACTTGGGAACAAAGAAGGAATTGCCGAATGGCGGGGGTGTCTGTCAAGATGGCCGACGACCGTGTCGTCGGGGGTTGACCTTTTCCCGAAATAAGAGATTCTCCCCGGCCGAGATGCAGCCGCCGTACGGTTGAATAATACATGTCCCTGTTCGACGAATACCGGTGCCGAGTCGGAGTGCCTTAGACGCGACGTGGGCCGTGAAACTAACCTCGTATACGCGTAATTTTCCTTTATTTCCTCGCGACACGAGAGAAAAGCGGTTAAAGGCGATGGAGGAAGGAGAGAGAGTCGAAAACGAAAGGGTTTCGATCGGATACGCAAGCAGTCGCGGTGTGTCGTTGGTTGTCTGCGCGGTCGGTTCTAGTTGTGAATATAACTCGTGGTATTTAGGTGAGCATGCATTTCCGCCGTCGTCGTACGCGAGAGCGACGAGGACAGAGAACGCGTAGTCCGCGATAGAGACGAGGAAGCAGACTCTCGCGCGAATACCATTTTCCCGACCTGTGCGACCGACGGAGACGGACAGACCCGAGAAGCGTGTGCGTTCGTATACGTGAGTCGCGCATGCGCTAGCGATGGGACCGATGCGAATAAGGTTCGGAAACCTTCGACCAAACGAACGACGGGAATGCGTGATTAATCCTTTAACCTTGTTTCGCGACTCGGTGATCCTCGGCCACGCTTCCGACGAATAAATAACGATTTCAGTCACGCTGCCGAGCGTCGTTTACGAATCGAGGATCGGTCGATGCGGAGATACGTAGATAGCATCGAGGAATTAACCTGGCGGAGACGGCGGGCGAGGATCTCGCGTGGCGCGCGGATCGCGTGGAAAGGAAAAAGCGTCGCGTGGAAGATTATCATCCGTGGATGTGCACGACCGGAATCGTAATCGATACGAGCAAAAGCGATGCGTGCGAGGGCATCATTCCCATCGCTGGCTGGCCGGTGCTCCGGAGCTCACGGCCTGCTGATAAAGAACGGGCAGGGGGCAGTGTTGTCGGCGCGAGCGACGGAGAAAGAACGACGATGGGAGGAAAGGAGCGAGAGGGAGCGAGGAGTCGCGGGCGAGGAACGCGTAGCGACTGCGGCGAACGGAGAAGAGGATACCGTTGGCGCGGTGCGCGAGCGAGAAAGGGAGAAAGGAGTGTACGAGTGAGACGAGGACGCGAATGGAGAACGAGGCAGAGGGA
>NW_016909491.1:574371-584156 GCF_001483705.2 Eufriesea mexicana | reverse complement strand
GGAAAGAGAAGGACGAGCGGATGGGGGGGGCTAGCGAGAGTGAGTAGCGAGAGGAAAACGGAGAGGGAAGCGAAGAAACGAGCGAGAAAGCGAACGATAGAAGGATCGAGAAAGGGAGAGAGCGAAGGACGCGGAGGAATTAGAAGGATGGATTTCCCGAAGAGGAACAAAGAGCGACGTAGCGGAATTCTAAGAGGCCGTGGCGGGACGAGGACGCCGGAGTGGAGCCAGGACGGTGATGGAGAATTCGGGCCCGCAGGGACGCGCGGGGGCCGGCTAGAGAGAGGGATGCAGCGATCTAGTCGCGGAAGGGAGCGAGACGAGCGTGTTTCACGAGCGAGGAAGAAAACTTCGGACGAACTTAGGGGCGACGAGCTATCCGCGAGGGTTTGAGGGGCCGCGACACAGGGAATTAAGGAACACGAAAGACCGAGAGAGAAAGAGAGAGCGAGTGAGAGAGAGAGAGTGAGTGAGGGAGCGAGAGAAAGGCTAAACAAGTGGATGCGCGACGGGAGAGGGGGAACCGAGAGCGGTGTTGTTCGTTGGGTTGGAAGAATAAAAGGGCGGAAAGAGCGACGGAATCGTTGGAAGAATTCTCCGATAATAATAAACGGGCAACGGGAGAGCGACGCGTAAGCGAATCGCCCGATTAGTCGGTATTCGCGTGTACACGGTGATCCGAGTCACGGGGAATGCGCGTTCCGTGTCGGGGAATCGTCTCGGTATTCCGGAATCGGACTCGGAAAAGGTGTACAAAAGGCTTTGTCTCGCGAAAAGGAGAACTAAACGGTACCGCGAAGCGTGTCGAGCGACACGAGCGCCATTGTTTTGGAAATGTCTCGGCGCGTCGACGTTCGACCGTTGGATCGATTCGCGGTGGAGGAAGAAGGATCGAGAAATGTACGAAATCGAAAGAGGCGTGCAACGAGCGCGTGCAGGGTTTTCGCGTTTTCCTTTGAGAGAACGCTGGCGTTAATCTCGGTCGTGGGGAACAGATGTTTCGGCGGTCGGAAAACTGGGGGGCGCGGGGGGGGGGAGGGGGGCACGGAGGGAGGGAAAAGAGCGGCGGTAAAGTGGACAAGAGATCCCGAGAGTGAAACGTGCACTTGGCTGGCAAATAGTACGTAAAAGTGCGACGAAGAGAGGCTGACCCAGGAACGACGGAGAGGGACGATAACATTGGCGAAACGGTGTGTGGGAAAATAAGAGAGAGGAGCGGATACGCGAGGTGAGAGCTAGAGAGCGAGCGAGAGAGAGAAAGAGAGAGAGAGAGAATGGCTCGGTAGAGTGGATGGAAACGTGGGGGATACGTGTGTGCGAGCATCGTGGAAGCCTTGGTGCACCTCCGAGCGGAGGAGCCACCTGCAAGGACAATATAATCGACGTAGCGTGATCCGCAAGAACTTGGCCTCGCGATCCTATCGCCGCGTAGATCTCTCGATCGGGAGTCGCACGCGATACGCCTGGCACGGAAAATTGGCGAAAACTTTACGCGTGCTGGGCTCGCCGGAATGGCAATCGTCCACGTCGCGTTTCTCTCTCCGTTTCTCTCCGTGTCTACGCGTCGACGTCGCGGTTTAGGTTAGGTCTCGCGCGATCGCTTAGCGCCGCGTTGCACGGTATCCGGATAGCCCCGCGGAGCGTACGAGCGATCGCGACGCTTGGAACGCGTTTAACGCGTTTCGTTTCGCGCGACGAGACGCAGCTATCCGATAATTTCTCGCGCAACGCGACCCTGCGATTCTATGCTTCCTCGTCGCGGTATATCCTTCTCCTTCCGTCCGGTTCGCGACGCGAAAACGCGCGCCGCGACGTGACCGTAGCCGCGTACGAGATAGCCGGGATAATAGAAAAGATTCTCGATCGGTCGGCAAACTTTCACTCGCAAGGCAGGGACGCGAGATTTTGAATAGAGGCGAGCGATTCGGAGCGGGTCGGAACGGGGCTTGAAACTATCCAGGTATAGACGAGGAACCGCGGCAGCAATGGCGGCGGCAGCGGCAGCGGCGGCGGGAGCAGCGGCGACGGTCGGTCGGTTTAAGAGGGCCCTCTCGACCCGAAAGAGATCGGAGAATCGATAAAAGAAGGAGTTTGATGGCACAATGACCGTCATTGAGCAGCGGCCGGCCGGGAGTTTAACGAACGACCGCGCGACTCCGTTTCTCTCGGCTGGTCTCCGGTCCTCGGCCGGCAGAGCGCGTCGTTGCGTAAACGCAATGTCGGAAAGGAATCGTAATGTGGAAAGGTCAGTGTCTTTCTTTCTCCGGTGACGTCGACGGCCCGGCACGAACGCGCCTCCAAAAATATCCGCCGCGGCGAAAACCATCGAGTGCGGCGCACCGTCGAGCCGAGCCAACCGAGCAAACCGCGTCCTCCTTTCCCTCTCCGTCCCTTCCTCCTTTTCCCGCCCAACTAGAATCGCGCGTTTTATCGTTGCCGAGAATTTACGCCGTCTCGGTCACTGGTCACCGACGAGACGCGCGAAATCGCCTGAAATTGCGCGAAATCACGCCGACGCTCGCTTCTACCCGACCCTCGTCGCCCTAATGGCCCTATCCCGTTCGTTCCTTCGACTTCGTGCCCTTCTTCGCCCCTCGGAAGGGTGAATCGAAAGAGCATAGAGCGATCTCTAGAAAGGGGGTGGTGGTCGATTCTGATCTCGATTTCTGTGACGAGATGCAATTGCACGCGGTCGACATCGGGCACCTAGCAGGAGGTTCTGTCGATCATAGATCGCGATCTGTGCGGCGAGTGTGCACCGATCTAAACGGGGGGTGGAAACCGCGCGCAGTTGGAGGGAACTCGCGCGCGCAGTCTCTTGGCGATCGGCGCTCGGCCGCTATATACTTTGTAATTATCTCGTAAACGGGAGGAGGCGGTTGATCGGCGGTAAATTAATTGCCGCTGTAAAACAAGAGCGTTCAAAGTCGCGGCTGCGTAGATTTATTGCTAACGAAGCGGACGCGGGCGATGGCAGGCGGAGGAAGAGAGAAGGAGGTATTTGCTCGCGGCCGCAGAAACGGCGCGATGTTGCGTGCGCGCGTAAATTCAATCCTCGTTCCAACCGAGCGCGAACTTCATTCCAGCGAGCATTCTTTTTCGCCGAGAAACGCCAACTACTACTCTGGCATGCGATACGATTGCTTTTGCAATAGCGTTCGCGTAACGCAGGTGCACGCACCGACCCGAGAAGGTTTTCCGTTTCGCCAACTAATCGGGAATTCGCGCGTGCTCCGTTCATCCCGCCTCCCGCGCCAGTTTCCTACTTCTTGCTACCGTTCTCTTCCCTCTTTCACCCTTGCCACCTTTTTCTCTATCTAGCTTAGTTTCTTCTCTGCTTGCCCTCGAAAGCGGTGCCTCCGCGCGCGCGATGGGGGAACGGGGAAAAAGAAAAATGGAGAGGGTGCCGTGTTGGGCGAAAGTGACGCGTTTCGGGACACCCCGAGTGTAATTCCGCTGGTTGCCGCAATCTTTTCACCCGCTGCTCGCAAATCACCGAATCGGCAAGGATGAACGAGCCGTACGGCTCGTGGCACTGGTGGCGGCCTTCCCAAACGCCGGGCCAATTGCCAATGTCTGACCCTGTAATTAGGTTTGCGCTGCTGGTAATACCATTACCCGGTAAGCGTGCAATTTCCCTGGTAGCCGTTTCCGTCCTCTCCCGGACCGGTTCCTTCCAACCCGCTCCAACCGAGATTTCTCAACCACTCCTTTCGACCACAAACACTCGTAAGAATCGACACTCCACGACGCGATCAAACATTCCTTCGATAGTTTTCGACACCTTTTTGCCTCTGCTCGAGAGAAGGAGCGCACACGCTGCCCGAGTGGGCTTTAAACGATCGCTCGTTGGAAAATCCTTTTCCCTCGATGCGAACGAACGAGAAGAGCGGGAAAATACGGTCTGACGATTAAAACGGTGACGTATGATTTTTCAGTGGCGTGGCCGTGTCCTGCGGGGAGTGCAGCAGCAGCGGTACCAGCGATATCACGGAGCCGGGTTCCCCGTGCAGCACCAGCAGCGACGAAGGGGTAGCGATACGTGGCGCGTCTGCCAGTCCACTTCCGTCCCTACCCAAGCTGGCGCCGTCCTCGCAGATCAGTACCAGGCCCCAGTGGCCCTGGACCCCGCCGTTGGCGGCCACCGCGTGCTCGACCTACAAGAGGCTCAGAGGCGAGCCCGAGGCTGGCACCCTCCCGAGGTCCGGGGCCGCGGATCCCAGCTTCAGGGGTACCACCAAGTCCAACGGTGGCAAACCCAACGCTGGTCACCATCATCATCACGAGTCTCAGGGCAAGATCACCGAGTACTTCAAGACTCAAATCAAACCTCAGCAACCTAAGGTAATCGCCATACACGTACGCTTCGATATCGCGACTCTGTCTCTCTGATGTACCTTCTATCTCACGCGTCTCTGTTTGCTGGGACTGATCCTGTCGACAGATCAAGAAGAACAGCGAGGCCATGTCCGTGCTGGTGGCGAAGAGCTCGACGGAATTTCGGAGGCCGCCCACGGTACAGAGGAACAAGGGCGGATTGGCCAAGTATCTGGGTACCGTGACGCCGAACGGACGAACCACGTCGACCAACGACTGGGAAGCGAGAACGATGACAATGTCGCCACCACCTACGAAGAAGCCGTCGCTGGTGATCGTACCGAGGACCAATGGTAAGATGGACAAGAAGTTGCCCAAGCCAGTGCCCAGTTTACCCATCTCGAACGACGTACTGAAGAACATACCGAGTTGCAAGATCTCGTCACTCAGGTAGGCCAACCGCGCGCTTTCTTGCGTGCCGGACATACACGAGCGACGCAATAACCCTCTGTTCGTCCAGATCGTTGCGAATTTCGATACTCTTGCTCATAACAGTCCAACGGACATTTCTCTCGAGGTACGCCAAAAAAAGAAATATTTCAGTGAATTTATCGTTTTTTGGTTGTCTTGTATGAATCAATTTCAGCCTCGTTTAGCCTTTCACAAGAGGATCCTAGCAGCGTAGGGGGAAGTTGGACGCGTTTCACGCCCCATCGTTTAATCGCCCGTATCATTGTCGTTCAGGTTAACCACTTCGGAAGCAGCTTCCAATGCGAAAAACAGTTCGCCAACGTCTGTGCCGACTCCTTCTCTCACCAACGAGACAACAAATCTCGATTTTAAAGGTTGCATTCTATCCAAGCCGCACGTTAACGAGAACAACAACCTGACAAACGGTTGCGGCGGCATTTTGGGTTCGCTGAGGTCCCAGACCAGCCAGGACCCGTTCACGAGGTTATCCGTGACCGAGGATACCGATGACGGTAAGGAGAGACAGGTGAGAGCAGCGGACGAGGACGACGTGGAGGAAGAGGAGGAAGATTCGAGAAGTAGCGAGTCTAAGGCGCCCCTATCGCCGATACTCTCTGCGCCAACCACCATACGATTTCCTGCCAGGGAACCGGAGAAAGACAGGCAACACGGTACCGATAGCGGGGTCTGTCGATGGGACAAGTGCGACGAGAACTTCGAGTCCAGCAGCGAGCTTCTAGAACATTTACAGGTGCGACGTTCGCCTTGCTTCCTCGCTTGCAACCCCTTCCAGGCCCAAACGGGTAGGCGTCAACGCGCGGTACACAGACCAGACTGATGCTCGAAAACACTCGCAATACGAGCCGAAATGTAAATACGCGCGATATAATCAGTTTTATGCGATACTGCTGTTGTGCAAGTGTTAGGGGGTTATAACGTAAAGAAATAGTAGTCAGTGGAAGCGATAGAAAAATTGTATAGATGTTTATTAAACGGGCGAATTGTTAGAACTGGTCTGTCTGTTTAGGCTCACGCAGGTTACAAACCGTCGAGACAAAACGCAGAAGAAGGGGTCGTCCCCGCATCGTTAGGACGTAGACTTTATTTTACTATTTAGTTTTTACAACGGGGAGTGAACTTTAATCCTTTTCCCTTCTACAAATGTTACAAATATGTTATATTTTATAATAGATGACAATGTCAAAACTGTATTGAGAAAAATGTTCTCTTAACGAGTCTGACTCGTGATATTCGTGTTTGGGCCGACCTCGTGTTCACGAGTCTGGCTCGTGATATTCGTGTTTGGACCAAAATCCTCATCACGAGTGAGACTCGTCATTGTACGGGAAGGGGTTAACGCTTTGACTGCCACGTTGGTCATACACGACCAGCCACGGTTTTTCCCGTGACACCAGGGTGGTCATTGGTGACCGGAACGCTTGAACTACTTAAACTACATTGAACAACATCGAATGAAAATTAACAGTTGATGCATTTTGAACATGACCGCTGATTAGAGGATACTTTGAAATAAAAGATGCCCCAGTGAACGATTAAAAATTTTCATTACAACGTCAAAAAAATATTGGGAGAAATCTTGCATCTGCGGGTGCATCTCACGCGGCGTGCTGAGCGAAACGTGTGATTTCGGCGTGGCAGTCAGAGGGTTAACATCGCGCTGGCGTTTATGGTTGCCGCGCAGCGTTTTCGTCCGATGCATCGCGTAATTCGAGCATATGGCGGAATTAACGAAGCTCGTGTATAGTGTTTCGCAGTTTTCAGTTACATTGTTGTCACTCCTCGCACGAAACTCCTGCAGTCTTAATTTTTGTTTTCTTTTCTTTTCCCTTTCTTTCTCCTTTTCTTTCTTTTTTTCCTTCTTTTCCTTTTTTCGCCGCGTAATCGATATTGCCACACCTTCATGGCTACCGAGTATCCGCTGGATACGGTTTCGTTGCAAACATCGTGCGACGTGTCGTGGTCCTTGGCCTCGACGTAGAACTCACTTGCATGCACTAACGTGTACGAACGTCTTGCAGGTAGCGCACATCAACACGCAAACCGGAGGCGACAATTTCGTGTGTCAGTGGCAAGGCTGCAAGGTCCAAGGGAGGACTTCCTGTTCGCGGAGGTGGCTGGAACGACACGTGTTGTCTCACGGAGGCAACAAACCCTTCCCGTGCATAGTCGACGGCTGTGGCAGCAGATTCAGCTCTCAGGTAATGCGTCGTGGACGATGATAGCCGCAAGGATCACAACTTTTTCGATTGGACTGCTACTGGAACCGATTCCCCTTTCGCGATTGAGATCGATCTCTGGTGGTACGCTTGTGTCGAATCCTGCGTTCTCTCCTCTCCTAACTCGCGACTTCTACATACGTACTGTGAGTTCTGTGATGGGTTAAATCGCTTGGATTCCATTGTATTTCTTTTAAATTGTTCGTCTAGAGATGCGACCCGTATACGGTGTCGTTAGTGCAGAAGCGTAAGTCGACTGGTTTATTCGAAATTTAGCACTGTGCAACGTCTCCTGTCGTTACATTCTCGCACAGCCACGCCATAATCAAAGAATGCGTCGCTGCGATGGATACTACTCGGAGCTTTCCATTCATTCGTCTGCCTCATTCATCTCGAGACTGGCTTGAAAATCAGAAATCTCCATGGAAGTTGTGGCGTGCCACAAGCTTGATACTTTTTCGATTCAACGTTTGCGGAATACGCACGTGTGACGAGAGCGTGAACGCTTACGTATCTCTCTCGTGACCGTGTCGATCATATTCTAACGTTTGCTCTATTCCTCTACGGCTTAAACGATCCCTGGACCTATTTCCGTCATCAGGCATTATGCGCTAAATTTAAGCACGACGATTACCGTGATTGTGAAAACTAATGAAACATGTTTTTCCTGTTTTATCAAGCGTTCAACGAGCATTTACGAGTACTACAGATGCGGATGATGTTTTGTCGTATAGTTGTCGCCCGATGTTGCCGGCGTTGGGTAATGTATTTTGTGGTATCTGAACGAGGGACTACGCTTTCGTTGCTGGCCCTGTCACGATCTCTCGTGCCGAATTTCTCGTTGGAAATTGTCGAGCGAAACCGGACGTACTCCCTGGTTTGCGATCTCGTAGAACGTAAGCGAATTCGTGCCGGTTAAGAATCAAAGGACATTTTCCACATCGACGACTTGGTCTGATTTTCGATTTGTCGATAATTCGAGTCTATCGAACAGAGCCTGTGTTGTCTGGTAGAAAGCTGTCGTCTTTTGTCTTCTTAACCGTTACCAGGTACACCACGCCACTGCGCGCCTCTGTCCACGCGTATGCGTGCGGTCGAAGCAATAGCTCGGTGGTTGCCCGGTCTTAGACTGTCTTCGAAAGCGGATATTTTCCAGGGACAGCTAGTAAAACTGTCCACCCGCAACAATCCCTGGCGAGAGCTCTCTTCTTGTACATGGTCTTTCTCTCTTTGTCTCTCTGTCTCTCTGTCTCTCTCGCTGTCTCCTTTTTTCTCTCACGTCGTGTTTCGGAAAACGACTCGTGCGTGTTATTATTCTGGCTACTGACGCACTTGCGTAGATTCATCGTCGTTACGATTCATCCCTTGTTCGTTAACGTTACCCACCCTCCTTACCACGCGAATATCGCGAAATCGAAGTCCACGCTCTTAGAGATACCCGTGTATCATTCTGTCCAATATACACGGGGACCGTGCTTTCCCTGGAAAGTACCGCTCCCCGCATACCGTATTTTCGAACATAACGAGCCGAATTTATTTTACAGACCGCTCTCGAGAGGCACGTGAACGGGCACTTCAATCAACCGGAAACCAGCAACAATAACGCGAAACGGAGCTGCGAGAGCGGTGGGAAGCTGGTGAGAAGAAACGGCAAACGTCTTCGATACAGGCGACAACCTTGGTCAGGTAAATATTGTCCCCGACGACATCAGATCGCACACCCCCTGTCGACATTCATCGGTGTTTGCCTTTTCTTCCATAGCGAGACTCTTCGATTATTTCGACTCCGGAGTGATGGAGGGTCTCCAGCACAGGTTACTCCAGCTGGCAAAGTCGAGGACGCAAGGTCGTCTCGCGGAGACACCAGGAAATTCGATGGCCCTAACTAGTCAAGTGAGTGGTTGAATGCGGCTGTGTAGTAAGAGCATTGAGATGAATCGGGATCCGTGATAAATCTTGTCGTTTGTAGGTATTAGCACGAAGAGTAGAATTGGACGGAAAGACTAAAGTTTTATTACGGTGGTACCCCCCGGACATGTAAGTAATCGATACGTTTCACCACGATGCGTGGCTCGTTCGTAAGCCTCACCTTTTTGCTTTCCAATCAGCGAGCCAGACGAGTGGGTATTGGAGTCCGAAGTACAAAGCACGAAAAACGTAGGGATACGAAAAGTTGCGTCGTCTCACCCGGAAGAAGTGAGTCTGGCTCTATATTCGGCGGTAAACGGCGGCACGCCGCCATTGATGCGACTGAAGCAGCGCCGGAAACCGGTTAAGAACTCGTGATAATGCCCATCACGGTGATCGAGAACAAGCGTGACGAAGTAGCGACGACTAAGCCAGAAAATGAATAGGGACGAGTCCTGTATCAGGACGATTGTGCTTTCTGGTCCGGACAGAGAGAGAGCCTGGCGAGATTAACCGGAACCTGAACGTGTCGAGAGGAGGACCGGGCTATGACGTCCTCTGTCTGCAAGAGGAGGAGACGCACGGTACGGAGTATAGATGGATATGCAAACGAGTCCATGGCGAAACGGAGAACCGATATTCGAGAAAGATACTACGCAAAGATCGGGACGAATCTGTGACGAGCTCCAGAGGGTTTGCATCGCAAGCGAGGACAGGAAGAGAGGGGGAGACAAATAACGGACAAACATTAAGAATGTAGCTAAGCATACCCAAAGTGGGGGGAAAGAGGAATACATTCTAATTTATTTAGCCTAAATCGAACGATCGTTAGGTGATATATTAGCAGTCGTG
>NW_016909491.1:573460-574314 GCF_001483705.2 Eufriesea mexicana | reverse complement strand
GGAAGAGCTGGGCTTGGGCCTGAAAAGTGCCTCACCCTGGATACGTTTTATATCGTTGACCGTCGTGCAAGACCAATGGATAGACGGCGGAGTTGAATTAAAATGAAAAAATACAAAAAAAGGAAACAATAACGCAAGGTGGAGACAAGAATTTTACATACGACTCACGCGGCGCGTTTAGCGCGCGAGGAAGGGGGGAAGGGAAAAAAAAAGAGAGAGGGAGGAGAGAACTAAGAAAAAGAAAAAAAAGAAAAAAAAAATGAAAAAAAATAAAAAGAAATACAAACTGTTAAACGTTAGTTAACGATTGTAAGGAGATAATCACTCTGGTGGCCTTAGGAATCAATTAATATCTAACAACGGCCCCTTGGCACTTCCGGGCCCTGTGTATAAATACCCCGAGAAAAGTCGGAGAAAGAAAGAGAAAGGGGTGCGAAGAAGGAAGACGTGAAACGTGTGGACTTCTTCGCCAACTCACCCTCGACCCTCGACCAACTTTCAAAAGGAGATGTATCTACCTCGATCTTCAGCTCGGTAGAAATTCGTGTTGGCCGTTGTCACGCGACATGGGCCAGATAAAAGGACGCGCAGAAAGAGAGGAAAAAGGAGGACGAGGAAACCGAAGAAGTGGAACGCAGAGGAGGGGTGTTGGGCTGGTATATGCGTGGGTGCTGGGTTATCGGATAACGAATTCTTACGGAAAGTCGAAAACAGAGAGTAATAGCCAGAGAAGGATGTAAGCGGGTATCGCCCGAGGGAAAAGAAGAGGAAAAAGAGGGAAAAAAGAGGAATAAAGAAAAGGGTTGGTATGACTCGCTGCGCGAAGGATAACAAAAAAAAAAAAAAAAAAAAAA
>NW_016909491.1:519150-573296 GCF_001483705.2 Eufriesea mexicana | reverse complement strand
AAAAAAAAAAAAAAAAAAAAAAAAAAAAAAAAAAAAGGAAGCGCGACAGCGAAACTTGAAATGGTAAAAGATAGTCGGGCGACCGATGCACCAACAGGAATTCTATCGAGATTTATCCGTTTTTTTCCCTACGAAAAGAGAAGAATGTTGTACAAAAGGAGATTAAGATAAAGCGGAAGAAAAAAGGTGTAGAGGAAAACTGAGGAAAAAAAAGAAGAAGAAGAAGAAGAAGAAGAAGAAGAAAGATAGGGAAAAAAGGAAAAAGAAATTCGAGGCCCGAGGCACGCTCGAGACGCGGAGAGAACGAGCCTGCTTCGTTCGTGCCTAAAGCGTGTTCGATTTCTCGTGTACTTCATCGTCGCCTATTTTTATCTTTCTGCTAAGTTACGTGCAGCATGCCAATGCGAACCTGTCGCTGCGTGGCGAAACAAAATCGAGCAATCGTTTCTTTCCATTTAACTCTCTCGTTCTTATCTTCCGGTCGCCGAGCCGGCGCAAACAAGGAAAACGAAAAATAAGGAAGTAAAGCGGAAAATTAGTAAAGCAGGAATCTCCGGATAATCTCTCGTTTCGATAGCGACTGTGATTTGCCGTTGGTAAGGTCGCAGCTAAAGCAAAGAGGATCGATCCACGGCATGTCCCGTAACTTCACCGAGTTCCTGTATTCAAACTTTCTCAGTTCCGCCAAGTTTCTGCATCGTCTCGACGTTTTTCCTAACCCGATTCGAGGGACGAGAAGAGAAAAGGAGCGGAGGAGAGGAAAAGGCGGGAAAGGGAGGAGGGAAAAAGTGAGACAAAAGAGAGGAAAAACGCGCGACAGAAAGACGGCAAAGACTTGGCGATCGACCGTAGAACCACGACGAAGGAAACCTCGTCGAATCACACTAGTCGGAGATACCTGCGTCAAAAGTATATACACTGGAGGAAAGAAAACAGCTGAAAAGGAAATTGGACAATTCGGCAGCGAGGGCGAATGCATCGTGCTGTACGAGCGTAACGAAGAACAGTTACTATTCTGTATAGGGATAAAACACGATGGCTGTGTTACATTTTCCACGGAGTTACTAAAGGGTTGAGGGAGTAATAATGAGCGCGAGCTGCGAAAGAAGAGGGAGGAAACTTATGAAACGGAGTGTGTCGGATCGCTATTTTCATAGGTGTAGATACGCCGAGATCGTAGAAATATATTTCTCGTATCGCGGAAATTTCTGACATCATGGGATGTGATGCCGCACATTGTACACATATATAATTGTAGAGGGTAAAGAGAATACTTGTAAATTAAGAGGAGTAACGAGAGCGGGAGAGGATGAAAATTCGTGTCGACGACGTGTTGTGTAGCTAGTAAAGGGAACGAAAGAGGCATGTAAAAAGGAGAATATTAAGCCTGTAAACGTGTGAGCAGAGAGAAAGAGACAACTGGAGTGCAAGGGAGAAACTTGGGACACACACGGACAGAAGCACATCTACACACACCAGCTAAGAAACACTGCCAATACAATACGAATGTAATTAAGAAATCTAGGCTAATTGGTCGATTAATTATTCTTACTATTATTATAAATCTTACGATTAAATGTATAACGCGATAGATCTCTAGTTGCCGCGAATGCGTAAGTGGCGTCACGATTGCTCCGTGCCCGTGCGTGCGTCAACTGTTCACCGAACAAGAGTAAATATCGATGCTCGCTAGTTTCCTTTGTAAAAGCATCGACGAATATATTCGGTGGCGTTTGCGCGTACCAGCGACGGGGCGATCGCGGACGAGCGTGTAAATAGTTAGTTGAAATTATCGATAAATCGCCTGGGTGGTACGGGTCACCACCTTTATCCCGGGGATACAAGCCGCCGAGAGGGCGAAGCACAGCCTATCAGCTTGCGATTCCAAGCGAGAAAGAGATTCACTTTTTAATCGGAACTCTCGTTCCGGGACACGCGTGTGCGTGCGTGTCGAGCGAGGAGGACGCCGCGGTGAATTACGACGGGGGCTGGCTCGGCTCGCGGGTACGGGCACAGCGATTCGCGCGCGAGAAGGAACGCCTCACTGCCAAATATCGCGCACTGCCAGCCGTTCAAATGCCGCGGTAGCCCGTACACCCTTAGAGCCTTATTTCATTCGCGAAACATCGCGCTTCTATTTTACTAGTTTCCAATTTTCCGCCTCGATCGTTGCCCCCCGCGCGCCCAGCCAGCCGCCCCACTTCGTCGTTTTTACTTTCGATCCTCTCTTTTATTTCCCAACGTGCATCGAAAGCGCGCTCTTACTGCCAGTCTGACGACAACGGACGCGAAACCAAGGCACTGCCAGCGAAACATAACGCGAAGCAAATCTCGATCACGTATATGTAAACAAGCGAATCACCGTTCAACCTTATACAGAGACCATCGATTCCGTTTCGCGCGCGCTACGTATTCTGTCTGTTTTCCTCTTTCATTGCTCGCCGACACGGTTTTCCTCGTTACCGTTCCAGGCTTTTTACTTTACCCGCCTCGTTCTCGCATCTCCTCGCCAGTGCCGTACACGCCTCGCTGTTTGTGCATAAATTATCTCACCTCTGCCACGCGATTCTAATTTCGTTTGCCTGTAGAATACCACGTTAGCTTCAGCCAAGTGCCGATACCTTTTGTACTTTGTATTTGAGCTAAATGTCGCAAAATTTGCTAGAGATTCGAGCTTTAAGATTCATTTACGATTCCTCGGGATGTAACGCGACGGTGTATCGACAGTGTTGGCGAGGATGCGATTTCGGGGATGAACTCGTGTCTTCGAGATGTCCGTTGAACTGCCTGCTCTTAGGGGTCTCGTGCAAAGTAGCTGCGCGTGGGCCTGATCGATGTGATCGTTAATAGCTGTCGCTAGGCATAGATCGCTTCGAGGATGACAGGGACGAGGTGTCGGAATTCTGGTTTCTCGGTTTTCTAAACGAAAGACGATTCTCGCTCCTGCTGACTTCTTCCTCGTGTTCGTCCCGCGCTGGTGTCGTTCGTCGTGTTCGTGTTCGTTTGATTTATCTCGTGGCGTGGTCGCGATTCGATCGACGTTTCTCTCGCTCCACTCTCGTCGCGTTTAGATCCTTGGATCGCGTCTCGGATCGTTAGGGAAGGTAGCTCGATAATAAAAAGTTATTATCACGGGTGGGACCAATTTCTCTCGCGCGGGAACTCGTGTTCGTGCAACTTTTACTTTCTCTCGCAGGGACCGAGGTTTCTTCTCTTTCTTTTCTCTGCAGCATTGCCAAGCGTCCCGGAGCGCGCATAGTCGTAAAGCATCGTCGAGTTATCGATTAGGTTTAGAACGTCGCGACGTTGTTTAGATAGAAGTTATTAAGTTTACTTCATACGATTAGGTGTAATTGTTCGTTTGCTTCGCGAGGGTGGATCGGCGGGAGAAACCTCCGGCCATTCGATCACGCTTGATCTCGTGGCAGTGAACCGAAGTGGGCGGAAAATTTCGACCGATGTGAATTTTTACATACCCATGGTTTTCTCTCTCTTTCCCCGAGCTGCCCCCAAAAATTTCCATTCTCTTCTTACATCGTAATCGTCGTAGTTCGCTTCGAGAAAGACTGTGTCCGCATTTAGCGCTTAGGGTCTGATATTCTTGTGTGGTTCTACGAGAAAAATGGAAAAAAAAAAAATGAAAAAAAAAGAAGAAGAAACGAAAGATCGGAGAATTCAAAGCTGTTGCGACTGTACGACTAGTTTTTCCGATGATCGATCCCGTTTTGATCATCAACGCGAAACATTCTCGTTTCTCTGAACCATTTATTACCGGGACAGAGTGAATTCCGCAAAAAGGCAGAAAGAAATCCGCGATTTACCGAGGAAAGTTCTGTATCGCGAACTGAAAGAGGCAAAACACGGAGACGATAGGGGGGAGGAAGAAAATTGTTCGCGTACGTCTTGCATTCGGTTTTTAAAAAATCATTTTCGAACGCTTGTTTTTCTTTCTTTTTTTCTTTTTTCTTTTTCCTTTTTCGCTTCTTTCCCTCTCCCACTGTTTTCTCGAGGGGGGACGGAAGCGTGTTCGTTCGTGGCCCTTCCTTCCTTGGTTGTTTTCCCCCTCCTTTTCCATCCCTCTCTTTTATATCGGTCGTGTTTATTTCTTCGCGCTAGCATTAGTAACTTTTACCCGCGCGATTCTACGCATTAAACGATAATTGTATATTTTAGCGAGACGTTGTAAAGTTTTACGTAAGGTAATTAGGTATCGATTAGCGTCGAGAGAGCGACTCTGGCCGGGGGAGAGCTACGAGGGCGCGAATCAGGGCCCCGTTATCCTAGTTTGGGGATGATTTCTCGAAATCGGTGCTCCTCTCGCCGATCGTAGCTGTTCCCTCGGTTCTCGACTATGTACATGTGTAAAACGTGCGCGAAAGAAACAGGGCAGGGGGGCGAAGTGGTTGCGCGAGGGAGAGAGAGATAGAGAGAGAGAAAGAGGACGAGAGTGTGCGGCTATAATTATAATAGGATGTTTAGAGCACTGTGTAAATAGGAGACACGATCGATAGCGAATCGCGATCTATGGAGGAAATGAGACTATAGAACAAAGAAACGATGGGCGAGAAAGAGTGAGAATAAGGGCGCGGGAGGCGGAAGAAGGGAGAAAGAGGTATCCTGCTAGACGTCTCGTATTTTTTTGCAAAAGAGTCGGGAGAAACGTTAGCGGATTATGGCAGATGATTTTCCTTTTCTCGATCTTACGTTCAGTTTCTCGGGATTGATCCATGTTCCAGGTAAAGACGAAACGTTGGCTCTTTCTTTTCCCTCCTTTCACACACTTTGGCCCCCTTTTTAATCGAAAAAATGAGAAAAAAAGAAAAAAAAGAAGAAGAAAAGAAGAAGTTCAACGCGTTAAACGCCACGCCGGTTTTACGCGCCGTTTCCGTTCGCGCCACTGTTAGCCGCCATGCTGGGACCCTCCGGCCCGAACGGAAAGTCACTAGGGATCGGCGTGGCGCTGAACGCGTTAACGACGATTGCTCGGAGACAAAGGTACATGTGTTCGTTAAACGTATCAGATCGCTTGTTCTTTCCCCATCGATTCGGCTGTCAAACTCGCATATACTTAAATCATTAGACCTTAAATCATTAGCGGTTAAGTTTGTAGAGAAGGATGTAACGAGTAAAATTGAACAGAAATCTTCATTCCAATCGGTTTTGCCGTTCACTAGCGACGCGATTTAACCCTTGAGCGACGCTACCCCCCGCGCGAATCCGTCGACAGTTTCATCTGGAAATCTCACGATCTCAGCCACGCACAGAAGAAAAAGCAATACGATAGGAGCTATACATAGCGCATGTTATTACGCCGACTATTAAGTTCTACGAATAGAAAGTACACTTAAGGGTTAAATCGAGCAAGAAGAGCCGCGCGGAACGCCGGTCTCGGCCGGCGAGCGAGCAACGCGCGATCCATCGATCCATCGAATACGTCGATTCGCGGTTCTAGTCGTCGATCCTAACGCAAAAATTTCCCACTTCGCATCAGAGCATCCGTTTCTCGAAAGTTCCTGCTCGCTCGACGGCAGGCCGGCGGCTCGCGCTCGCGAGCGCCCGAGGTTTAGGGCGGATTTCGCTGTGTTCCCCGACGAGCAACGAGGATAGGTTCGGAGCCTCGTCTCTTCGTCGACGCGAGAAAGAAACGAAACGATTGGTCAAGATAGAACTCGTCCGAACACGGCTTTCTAGTTTTCACGGCTCTCTCTCTCTGAAGCAGCGCTTGAAAACGCTAGAGCGAAGCGCGCGTCCTTTATACGAATGCAGCGGGACTTGGCTTGTAAATGTACAAAAAGAAAAGAAAAGAAAAAAAAATGAATGCGGAAATAAAAATAATAGAGTTAGAAAGATTGCGGGAAGAGGGGAAGGTTTTTATCGGGTGTAAATATCGAGCATTGTCGCGTTTCGACATCTTCCTCGGACGCAAGGAATAGCGTATTTACGAATATAGTGTTTGCATTTATTATAAATTCTATGTAAAAAAAGAAAAAGATAAAAAAAAGATACGGCGAGAAGAAGAAGAAGAAGATGGTGGTCGGGACGGATGGTTTCCTAGAGGCCGCGTCGATCGGTATATGATCTAGCATGAACGTTCCTTTGGTAAATTTTTCCATATCGTTTGTTCGCGACGAGCTCTGCTCTACCCCCTGTTCATTCGCGAGATATACTCCTAGTACGCGCACGCGTGCGCGCGCGCTATCATTCCGCGTTGTTAGGTTTCGGTTTTCTCTTTGTTGGACGCGTAACGAGCTTTTCCACGTTCATCGTGAGCGTTCTGCGATGTTGCTTCGGTTAGAAGGATGGCTTGTCTCTTGTATAAAGGTAGAGGAATAATATCGCATAGTTTCGATTAATACTTGAAATTCTAGGCTACGTAGAAAACGCGCGCGATGGCCTCGTCTGTAACTGTATGTACAATAAAAGGTAAAAGCGGAGAAACGGAGGGAAAAAGGAAAAGGAATAAAAGACGAGACGCGGTTGAGTGGAGTGTAGGCGCCATAACGTTTCGATGATCACGTGTCATCGATGTATTGCTGGATCGGCAGGAAATGAGGTATTCGCGGCCATTGCATCGTCGGGACACAGTGTCTTTCAACATTGAAAACTGGAAAGCCCGCTCTAATCGCTTTTACTTGATCGTTCATCGCGAGGTATATTCGCGTCGAAGAGCCGATCGTTTCTTTAGCGACCTAATTTTTCCACCATACCGACGAAGTGGCAACGAGCTGTCCATTAGACCGGGTTTCCAATGCACGCGATGGTAGGATTCGTCGTGCTTGCTTTTGCGCGCGATGACCAGCAAGGACGATCGGTTGCCACTTCGTTGCATAAATTATGTTTACAGCATATGCTATGACGAGCCGACATTTCGAAAGACGGGAAAGAAAACACAATAGAGGGAAACGAAGGGGATAATCTATCGCTTCGCACTGCCAAACGGAGAAGAAAATGGGAGCTCAACGTCTCGCGTTCATTGCGTGGATCCTGTCGAGCGATCGTCGAAAGCACCGCGGTGTTCATTGTAATCCACATAGTGGTACCCCCAAGAGAGTAAAATAAAAATGAGAAACAATACGTGTAGGAGGTAATATACTTAGGTAAAGCGCACGCGAAGATTTTTTAAACCCGTATTAAGCGCGAGAACAGAGAAGAAACTAAACGTCGAACAGTGCTTTTGACTTTTTGGATACTTTCATGTACAAACACGAATGATGGTTTATAGCTCAAGGAAAACATTAAAGAGACAGATATTGTAAGAGAGTAATAATAATTTCACGGTTACGATATCGTACTACGTGTCCTTATTTTAACTCTTTATCCGACCTCTGTCCATTTCCAGAAACTTTTAACTCTTTGCGGCACGGCATTCCGGATAATAAAATATACACCCATGTTACATGGAAATTTTATTGCGTCTTAAACGAAGCAAGATTATATTTTTGCTGATAAAGGAATCGCGCAATGTAAAATAAACCAGGGAAGAAAGATTGTCGCGATAAACCTTCCGCTTGCAACAATCGATGAACCTGCAGTGGGCATGTTGAACGTTGCCAACGCGAGCGAATGCATGTGTAACATTTGTCGAAGATATTACCACCTGCTTTACGTAAATAAGACGAAATATAAACCTATGCGCGTTTAGCTATCGCGATATTTCGAGGTGGGACTAAAAATGGCCCACCATGCATCACGGTGCCCACTATGCATCACGGTGCATCGAAAAGGTGGGACACTCCCAGCGTGCCCCAAAGAATTAATGCTTCTCACGAGCGTTTCGCGTAATTAACTATCGTCGTCTCGAATGAAGGTTCAACTTTATCACGGTCTAAAACTTAATTCGTAATTCTTGATGATTGTTTTCAAGTATCGCGTGCAATATTTCCCTTCGCAAGACGAGAAAGAGAACATTCACGATCGTTACGCTGTACTTTTCAACTTCCTTTCGAGTAAACGTAGACTCACGATCGTCGGCGATTATGTAACGACGTGACATCGTAAAAAGTTGGGAAAATTGACGAGAATGGCGAAAATATATTTTTCGACGTTTGCGACGTTTGGGAAATATTGGCGTGTGTACTTTATGGAAGCGCGCTCGCTTCCGTTTCCGGCACGAACCACCCCGCACACGAGGAATACGATATTCCCGCAGGCGGCGAAGCTACAGGAAACCCGATCCTTGTTTCAGGATCGGCTCTCCTCCGGACAACCTGTTGGCTACGCTGAAACGACGTCGGGTGTGTGCTCTCGACGAGAAATTCAATAAGCCGGCTCGCGTGCCTTTTTACGGATGAACAAAATTCGTATCGATCATGCGAGAGGGAAAAAATGACGATATAATTAGCTGCCGACGGTGTACGGTTACGCCGATTCTCTCCTCTTTTCCCTTTCCTAATTTACTCGCGAACTCGTTAATTACACCTGACACCTGGATCCTCGTGCAACGACGACGATGACGAGGAAGACGATCGGTCTCTTGCAGCTTTCGCGATACTTTGTCACCGTTCCTCGAACGACCTCGCAGGAGCAGGAATTTGCAAAGACGTAGGAAAAATGTAGGAAAAGTTTAACGATCGCCTGGAAGAAAGGAATTTCTGTAAATTCATAGAAAACCGGCTATTGAAAGGTTACGAAATGTGTTATTACAGCCATCACGGTGCACGGTGATGGTGGTTAATTAGAAAGCCACGGTTGAATTAATTTCACGTTTTGTTTATCCCAACGTGGCTGGCCGTTTCTGTACAGTTACTCACCATTATTCTCCAAGCGAATTCCCGTAAGGAGAAAGCCCGTGACAAAGAAGTTGCTGCTCCTGCGGGGAGAGAGCACCGATCGCGGCGTATGCATGGTCGGCCAACGAAACCAAGATCGGGACAGGAAGGTGGCGAAAAAAGTAAGTAAGTCAGGGAAAAACAGGCGCACCGGTAATCGGAAGACGATTGTTGATTTACTCGGTCGACTTGGAAATACTGTTTACCAGCTGCCCGGTGAAAGAACGGGAAGGAGACCTGGAATGGTAATGGTAATGGTAATGGTACCGGTGCAGAACGTCGGGAACGCGGATTATACGAGCATTCGTTTCTTGCCCCGTATCCTCGTCGTCGTCCCCGTCGAGTTCTTCGTCGTTCGTGTACAGTTAAGGAGACACCGGGATGAAATTCAGCCCGCCCGTTGTCCTACGGTCGTTGACATTTCGTTTCCCCGATCGATCATCCCCGTCGCGATTATCGAAATCTCATTTCCTCCTCGTCCTCTTTCCTCTCCTTCGCCATTTCGCAATTTCGTATATCTGAAAGAAAATTTCATTCTACGAATAAACAGCGAAAATTTCAATGTAAAATGATATATTCAGATTTTTTGGAATTTCAATTTTGGCAAGTATAGTTTAGCTAATTATAGAGACGGACATTTTGATTTTAGTAGTTACAGTGGTTTGGCGCCACTTTTTCCATCGCGATGGCGACACACCGGGAGAACGAGAAAGAAATTAAATTTCGAATCGCGAATGGTAAACACGGATCGGAACCGTGTAAATAACGAATGCGCGAATTTAAACGGTCCGAGTGATTTTCGCAACTGTTTACCAATTATCCGATTCGTGTTTGCGGATGGATTGACTTTGGAAGAAAAGTATTTGCCCCGGCCGTTGTGCCTTTAATACGCGTAACCAAACTTCCGTCGGTGTATCCCACGAAGAACACGTTGGCCCGCCGTTGGTGAAACACACATGCGAACGAAAACTGAATTTGATCGCGAGCGAGGGATTCGTTGAGCGAGGGGGACAAAACGCGACACGACACAGGCGAAATTTCATTTCCGAGCGCTTCGGTCGGCTTCCAGGCGTGGCGCTGTAGTCGCCACTTCGGACGTTCTGCGTAGTCGCGAGCGCGAGTTCAGGCCGGTAAGACGTGTTTGTGTCGTCTCGTGTTCGTGGTACATGTCAAACGCGCGCCTCGGCGCGAAAACGAGGGTGTCGCTTTAACGTTGCTCGTGTTGAAAAGTGCTTTTACGGGAGTGCTAGTGTGACCATCCTACCATCGGGTACAGTGTTGACGAACTCGATCGATTTGTGGGAGAACACGAGAAGGAAGTTGAACAACGCGTTTCTCACAACTCTGGGACGAATTTAATCGAAACGTCACCTTCTTCGCCAATGGTGAGTACGTTCAGACCTTTCCCTTGCACGGACTCGCGTTGTTCGATCGTGGCACGCGAACGCGAAGGTGTCGTCACCGTTCGATTCGATCAATGAATCGTTTCTGACTCTTCGTAATTTGAAAGACGACTCGTGTCGATAACGTAGAATTTCTACTGCGCTGTGGAACGGTCACAGCGACACGACTTTGGCGACATTCTTCGTGTGGCGTGTCTGTTTTGCTTGGGAGCGTTTTTTACCGGCATACCGAGCACGAGTTTTTTCTCCACGACAATCGTAAATATTTCACGGTGGAACGGCGAGCGAAGCGTGGCCGTCAATCGATTTGAAGTGCGCCGAATATTCGCGATTAGTGCGACGCAGAGGTCGACCGGCCGTGTTTTGTTTCCTATTTTTGTTTCCATAGAACTCGACACGGTTAGGTCGATTAATCGATACCGGTACATAATCGGAAGCTGCAACTCGAAATACGCGTGAAAGCAAACGATACGTCGCGATGGAATGTTGAAAAGTCGACGAGGTTATTAACGTCTGTGTATACGTTAATATCACTTTCGCTTATCGAACGTTATTTTCGAAGGGTGGCCATTGATCCGAGCTATCGACTACGCCAAAATGGAAGCGCTCGGGGCTCTGAATTTCGCGATAGTTTATCGAACACGTATACGTCCTACCACCAACGCGTTCGTATTTTCCGATCTCATTGTATCGATTACCGAGAAATACGTTTCGTCGGAATCGCACGTACGACGATTCTCGGAAAACGTTCCTTGGAACACGCTCCTTTTCGACCAAGGGTACGTCGCTGGTAAACAAACGGTTTTTGCGATCGCGCAGCGGCGAGTGCGTAGCTGAAATAGAGCATGCTTTTCTTCGAGTGTGCTGGCACGTGTAACGTTTTCCCTGGACGTGTCCGACAACAGGTTTTCGCGCACGTAAGTGTTTACCTTGCTTACGTAACGCGTCGAAGGCTGATCGCGTCGCGTTCGATGCATAGGGACATTCGCTCGTTTTTCTCCGCTCGTTCGAAAAGTGGCGCCACTTTCCACCTTTCGCTCGTGTCTCTTCGGCCGATCGTCGTCGGGAAATACGTGCTAGTCGTAATTTCGAGTTTCCTCGCTATGTCGCATTCGCGTATCGCGTATCGCGTTCGTTTCGGGGAATTTTACGCGATTCGAGTCGCGTCGCTGCGCACACCTACGATATCGCCTCGGCGGGAGCAGCGACGACTGGCGGAATACACTGTAGAGGTTATGCACGTAGGCCGGCGGACTCGAGGCGAAGTCACGCGGTGTCGTGTCTATTTAGAATTGCAGCGAGATCCGTCGTTGAATTCCGGCACGAGCGGCCGTATATTTTCACCAGAGGGCAGGCGTGTACGGACGTCGGAGGGTTTCCCTGCCGCGATCTCGTTAGTATCTCGATGAAATATACAGGTGGAAAGTAACGCGTTTTTCCCTTCGCCGTGCCGGATAGATAAGACAGATCTCGCGTCGCGTCGCGGTGCTGTTTATGTCTCCACGATGGAGGTCGCGCGTTCCTCGCGACTAGACGCTCGTTCAACAGACTCGTGGCTCACGGAACGGACGCCCTAACCTCACCTTTCGTCTAACTCGCGCTACGCATGCCGCCGTTTGTTTCTTTTTTTCCTCCATTCCTGTAAATACGGTTCGTAACACGGGTTTCTTGCACACGGATATACAGTTACGGGGAGCTAGAAATTTACTACCGGCACGCCTAATTCTTTCTCGATAATTTTACGCCAACAGGTAATAGATAAGGAAAGAGTGCTTCGATTAAAGCGTTGACTGCCACGATAATCACCAGTCCGGCTTAGCGTAATCTTTTTTTGGAAATTTCGAACAGATAGAGAACATTGCGAAATAGTAAGTGAGCCATATTGTTTTTCTCGGTATATTTGATAATTCCTTGTATCTTAAGAGTAATGGAAGTTTTATTATGACCTCCTGGTCGCACGTGCCAGTCAACGTGTTGGTAATCTACTATCCGTAGAGATAACATGCGAATAAAAATTTGTCAATTACGAATAGGACGAAAGTATCGCGAAAATCCAAAGTATTTTCGGGGTGAAATTTTTGGCACACGTTTCATTTCAATGCTAACGATTCTGTAGAAAATCTATTCGCGCGTGCACGAATATTATTCAATCGTATCGCGACAATGTTACTCGCTAACATTACGTTCGTACATTTTCGTCGATATTTGAACTACTGTAATATCGGAAAGCAATACACCGTGAGAGTATTGGACTGAAAAATCCCTGCAGCCAAAACGCGTGTGCTATTGGCAGTGCCTATGCAGGCCTCTCGATCGCTTCTCGCTTGCATTTTAGGTATCTTATCCCAACATCCGTTTCATTTATCCATCGACTGTCGCAACAGTCGATCCTGGCACGACCACGACGATGATCGTGGACGTTCCCGACCTCACGCGAGGCATTCGCACGTGAGTCTGCGTATTTTTCGATCGGCGATCGCGTCGGATGACGTAGCAGGAATTATCCCTATGAAGGCTGGCGCGCAGCGCGATTGATCCCTTCGCTGGGCGCGTTTATCGCGGCTAATAAGCGCGATTCGAGCAAAAAGCATCGAAATATCGTTGACGCGGGCACACAAGCTCGTCGCGATTCAATTGGCTTCCGTTGCCGCGAGTCCGGCGTAACGAGCCAGCCTTTCAGGCCTTCCACTGCGGATGGACGTGCTCGTAACGCTGCTGGTAATCCGTGATGTAACCCGCGGCTCTCACCGCCAGCGAACAGCTGACAGCATCGCGGAAAATTGCCGAGGATGAGTCGCGCGATCGAAAACGTTCGCGTGGACCCCGAGATTTCGTCGCGTCTAATTGCCTGGCTCAGAAAAATCCCCGATCACGATCGCGAACCACTCCTCCTCTCTTCTACGCTTCGCAATCCAGCCGCTAGGCGTCGCGTGCTTCGCGAAAATAGAACAATGGGGCGCAATTTAGATAAACGTCATTCGGCGCCGTTATCAACGACGCGATCTTCTTGCGCCTCTTCGTTGCTCAGGCGTTTTCGCGAATTGCCTGAGAGGTGTCGCGAGTCGCGTATGACTCGCTCATCATTATCGTTATCGTTATCAGTTGTTACGCCATCGAAGTAGCACGATGGAGTGCTGGAAGAACTTAAAAATCGTGATGCATTCTTACGCATCCGAGTGACGCATGCCACTTCCTGGCGGTGAGCGATATCATAATCGAACTTTTTGAGAAATTACGCACCTCCTCTGATACCCTCGCTCGATTCTGCTTTTATCTCCTAGGCACCGATCCAGCTGATCGTCTACCGATAACTGGGGATAGGGATCTTTAATTATTTCGTCATATTTTCGATAATCGACGCGTTATCGTTTTGCATCGTCTTTCTTTATTTCTTCATTGAGACTAGTCTTCGTGGTTTTGGATTGCTCGCATTGCTAGGATCGTGTGGGATTCTGGACGAAGACGTAGAGCAAAAATGGAAGCCATATTCTTCTAAAGAGGAATATTTCTCAAATCGTAGAATTTAACGGGTACGATATCGAGCGTTTAGAAGTCTATTCGGTGATTGCAAGTTGTACTTGTCACACCTCGAGATTCCTAGTGGAATACGTGATTCCGTGGAACCGGATTGGCTAGCTCATAGGGGTAAAGAAACTCCCCAAGGCCGAGCAACGGTGAAATATTTAAGTCAGCTCCGAAAAGCAGTATCCGAGGAAAGCGATTCGCTGTGTTTGGAAAACTCGAGGTATCTCGTTGGATCTAGCATGTTCCACGTGCGATAGACCGAGAAAGGGATTAGGCGAGAGACACCGTGCGCGTTGGAAATTAACCGAATGTTTGGCGCCGAGTCTGAACTGGTGGCAGGCACCTTATTCCAACGTGATCGTCTGGGGTTCTTAAAGCGTTTCCACCTTACGGCTCGATATTCCAGCGGAGCTCGAGTTTGGACACTAGGGATATAGCGTATATGCGAATAAAGCGTACTCGTGACGCGAAGGTTAAGGGCAGCTAGACGTTGCGCTGGATCGTGCTTCGGGGAAGCTAAAGTTTAAATGGAAACTTTAACCCGGAGGATGGTAAAATTGCAGCCGCATCCGCGGTGACGAAAAATTGATGACGGGATGTAGGAAACGTCGCGAACAAAATGAAACCCGATTACGATACCCTATCTCGATCGAGTGCACCGGCTTTGCGCGTGGAGGCACCGATCGTCGATTCTACGTTTCTTGCGCGCATCCCACGCTGGAAAGAGGCGCGCTCTAGCGCTCGCGTTCTATGTCATAATCCAGATGCACGGCGAGATAATGCGACGACACGATGCCGGTATTTGTACAAATGAACAACACATCGCTGCGTGTAGGCTAGGATGATTTATCGCGCCGCGGCTCAAGGATGCTTGTACCGTGCCGCCTTATCTCCGGCAATTATGCCCATTGATAGCGTCGAAGGCAACACGCGATAAAGGTGTACGCCGCTTTTGTTTCTTGGATTCGCGGCTGGCCGACTGGTCAGACTAGTCGATGTCTCGTCAACGCTCGTGGCCGCTCGTGGCCGCTCGTGGCCGCTCGTGCACGCGGAACGCTGGCGATGAATTATGGAGCTGCTGGCCGGACGCGATATGCGTTTTTCCGATTGCCGCGATGTTCCTGGATCGGTTCGGTCGAAGGCTGGCCCGACCCGTTCCTCCAGCGCCGGTATCAATTGCGCGAAAACAGGTGTTGCCTGTTGGATCGAGCGGGAGAGACGCGAGCTACGCGCCTAGGGCGATCGAATCGATCCCGCGCGCACGTCGTCCGCTCTCGCTACCGCCGCTTATCACCCTGAATAGCTAAAAATAAGCGCGTTCGCCTCTCTTCCGGTCTCGATTATCGAGCGTCTCGAGCCGCTGCAACGCTCGCGTTCGATCGCGAAAGCGACTCGCCGCGCGGAGAAAATCCACCCAGTCGGCAGGAAACGATCCACACCTGCGCGCGTTATGCAACGTCATCGATAGGCTGCTTTTCATCGTCATCGGAGCAGTTCCACGAGCGCGAGCTCTCCTCTCTACGGGATTGGCGATCGCGACACGCTCGCTTTCGACCAAGGGTAAAGAGTTCTTTGACACTTACCCCTGCCCCGCGCGCTCGCGCTCGGTACACTGCACCCCAGGCCGCTCGGAGAAGGGTTCCTCTCGCAGCGTTTGCATACATCTTTTACTCGTTGTCCTGCGAAATTGCTCGTAAACAATAAGGCGTCACGCGACAAAGGATCGCCGTGAATGGCACCGAGTCTCGCCCCGACCAACCCCCCCGTCGTCTTTAAAATTAATCGACTCTGTTCCGCCGATGCGTGCAGCTTCCCGTTCCCAACCTTTCCCCGCCATTTCGTCCCCGTGAAAAATATACTCCCTCGTTCGCTGCGAGTTTCTCGTCCACCGTGTATGCTCTTTCCTCTTTACGAGCGCGTCCATTTTGACGTATCAGGCGCGTATCAGGAAGCGAGGAAACGCGTAAAAGCGGTAATATCTTTCGATGAAACTCTGCTGGAATGGAATTCGAAATTTAATCCAGCGCGGAATGTCGGGGCGCGATATGAAAGTATGGGAGGAAAGATTCGCTGGGTGAAATAGGAGAATAAGGTCAGCAGTAAAGCAGCTGTTTTCTTCGGATATTAAACCGAGCGTGGCGCAAACGAGAGGAAAGCGTTGGAAAGCGAGTCGGGAAAGCTGGAAACGTAGGGGAAAAATCGGCGCGCGGTCCTCTCGTCTCGGCTCGGTTCGGCTCGGCCCGTCGCAGCGTCGTAGCCCCCCGTCGACGTGGCCCTTCCCCTCCGACTACCCCGTACTCGGCCCAAAATCAATATAGGCGCCGCTACTGCCGGCGACGCCACCGACGTCGTTCCACCCAGGATTTCCACCCTCTGCCTGCCACCATCTTTCGCTTCCTTCGTTCGCCGGATACTCGCTCCGCGTTTCTTCCGACTTTCGCTCTCTTCCTGCTCCCCTGTCTCCAACCTCGCGCACGCCTCTGCGCTCCGCGTTTCCCGCGAGACGATACGCCGAGGATTTGAGCGGAAAATGGAACGCGCGGCGCGTTCCTCGCGATCTTTCCCTGATACGTAAACGTTCCTCCGGGACAGATATAGTTATCCCAGACGTTCCCCCGTTCCGTTTTTCTTGCTCCTCTGCCCCGTGTAAACGACGAACGCTCGTTTAGCTGACCGTTAGGACGGAGTATGCTTTTTACCTAGCCTAACCGCGAGTATGCCGCGGCCGGTACGCGCCAAGTTAACGAACTTTAGATTCGGGGGATAGATGCCGAAGAGGTGGACGATGGAGGATAAGCCGATATTCTTTGGCTCCCGATCGATTGGCTTTCGGTATCACTCGGACAAACAGTGCCGGCTTAAATCGATCTCGAAGCCCCGCGCGTACGCGAAAGAGTGGAAAGTCGATAGCGGTAAAGCCCGCGGAAGCCTATTGCATTCAATAGACGATCCCCGATGCCGCAGATGCTATCTCTTATTCACCGATGTTCGTCGAGCAGTGAAAGCATCTTGTCGCGTCCCATTCGACGCATAATTGCCATTGTTGCTTCTTGCCGTACATTTATCGCGCGGAGACGCTTCTTTCTCTCCCCCGATATGATATTCCGACTCGTAAACGATCAGACGCAGTTTATTGCCTCTGTCGCGCCTTCATCCGTCCCCGTGTGCCCTTTTGTCGTCGAACCGTTTCAATCTCGATTTCATATCGGCAGTCAAGGTTACCCTCGGCATCGCCGCGTCTCCTCTCCATTACCTTTATTTCCACGCGTTTTACAGCCCTTTTACGCTGCGCCGATAGTAAAATTCGGTCGATTCGGTACGCCGCCGCGAGCTCTACGCTTTCCGCGTCCGTCCCCTTTCCTCTCGCGGGCAAGCATAATAAACGGGGTAAAAACTCGCAGGCTCGTCGAAACGCTCGTGAAAACGAGTCGTCCCCTTCTTCTAATTACCATCCCGATCGTTGCCGATATTTTTCCCGGCTGGCAGAGCGCTCGCCACTGCCCGAATCTCGCTTTCCTCTTCTCTCCGCTCCACTGGCGCGGGGGTTGGTACCCCCGTCTCCGTGGGGTCGTTGCACGATTTTGGACGACAATTTATGACGCCCCGACGTTTCAGTCGCGACGGGGACGGCATAAACAACCTTGCTCCTCCCTTTTCTTTCCTCTCCCTTCCTCGCTATTTTTCCTACGCCCCACAGCCACCCCTATCCCACGAGAACACGGGCCGAAAGGGAGAGAAAGAGATCGATACGGAAGAATAACGCGTCCCAGCGTGCAGTTTCTTCCTCCACCCTCGCGATCCTCGCAAAACGATCTTCTTATGGCCGAGCTTTCTTCGCGTCCTGTTTCTCCGATTCTCCGCGAGAAGATGACTTTTCCGCGCGAGGACAGGCGCCAACGCTCGTCCGATATCGTAACTTTTCCAACCGTTTCGACACTCGAGGTTCCATTCCAAATTTCCCTCGACTCCTCCGTCGCGGGAGATAAATTTTCCTCCACCCCTTTTTCCTCGCGTTCTCCCCTCCCCCTAGTTTCTCTCTTATTTCTTCTCTCTCGCTCCCCCTTTTTTAATTTTTTTTTTTTTTTATTTTCCAACTCTCGACGCTCGAGCTCTTTGACACCCCCACTCGACGGGGCGCGCCGCGTTTTTCCTTCCACCCTATATACCACGAATCCCTCTTCACGGGTGCTCGATGATGCGTACGATGCACACGACCAGTCCGAGCCGGGTTTACGTTCGACTTTTTATAGCTGCCGCACGAACCCCGTATGTAAACCCACTGCCGTTGCTCCGCTAAACGGCACCCCCGGTGCACCCCGTGGTACAGGGGTGGAGAGCTTCGCCCCGGCAGTTGCCGAAAATATTAGCCGCGCTCCTCGCGAGGAAGTCGTCGAAACGAAGTGGGTGAGAGAGCCCGAGCCTAATTCGGTATTCCCGTTCCGAACCAAGACGATATATTTTCGCGCCCCTTTTCCACGCGTTCGTTCGTTCAATCGACCCTCTGTTCGACGCGAGAGAGTCGTTTCGTCGGCTCGTCGGAGGGTCGAAATTGCGAGTCGGGGCGTCGCAAGTGGCCCAGGCTCGGTCGCTCAGCGCAGATGATCGAGCGTTTCAGGTTCATTCTCGGCAATCCGAGACTCTTTTCCCTCGAAATTTATCGCCGATGGAGAACGCCGTCGCGATGGCATCTCCGAGGAGGGAAGCTCCTCTAATCGCCGTTTAAGTTAATTAACGAGGAGTCAAGGTCCGTCGAGATGATCGAAGCTTGACGTTTCCGTTCCCTTTTCGCTTTTCCTACCCCCTACCCTGTCGGGGGACGGTTCGAAGGATTGCCTGGGCGGCCATGGTCCGTCTCGAACACGTTTGTAGGACTCTTTGCCGATAATTGCGTTTCTCCGGCCGTTCTTTGCCGCTTT
The DNA here is from genome assembly GCF_001483705.2 of Eufriesea mexicana. NCBI lineage: Eukaryota > Metazoa > Arthropoda > Insecta > Hymenoptera > Apidae > Eufriesea > Eufriesea mexicana. Next base: position 554,684 of record NW_016909491.1, on the reverse strand, counting down.
CGTTGCGAATTAACCCTTGGACGGATGCGGATGGCACGGGAGGGAACGATTACGCTTTTATTAGATTGCCGGACCCGGCCTTGGCCATCCACGACGTGGTCGTGGTCGTGGTCGTGGTCGTGGTGGTGGTGGTGGTGGTGGTTGCAGCGGTTAGGCGAGGCAGGCCGCGAAAAGGGGAGGGAAAAGTTGGGCGGAGAGTACGCGATGGAAATAGCTGGCGACACCCGGTATACGGGCGACATAGTATTTTATAAACGGCCGACTGGCGTAACGAGTTGTCCGTAAGCTATAATGAAAACGTAAGACCGATACGGAAGCGTTGCATCGAGAATTACGTCGATACCGCGATGTCAATGCACCCGGGCGGCACGCAGCCGTTCGAACCGTAGAAAAAGCCGAACGAACCGGAGTCTGAGTAATGTCGTACGTCCACTGGTCCAAGCACGTTCTTGCCGTTTCGGATGCGCCTTGGTCCCCTGGTGTATACGCGTTTGCACCGGCCCACCGCAGGACAAAAACCCCGTGCAGGACAATAACCCTGAATAAATCACTGCCCCCGATGGCCATTCGGCCGCACGGTTCCTCTCTCGCTGTTTATGCCGCTGCTGCCTAAACAAGATTAACACGAGAGAACCTCCTCCTTCTTCTTCTTCTCCTCCTCCTCCTCCTCCTCCTTCTCCTCTTCGTCCCTTCGTCTCGCTTCTCGTGTTCCACGTTCGCGCTCTTTCGAGCGAGCAATTCTCCCGACGCCTCTAGCGGCGCTGCCATCTCGATCCTCGCGATCCTCTCGCAACCGACGCGGCCTTAATCGTCGCGGGAACACCGCCAAATCGCCGCCGCCCGATCGAACTATTATTTACACGCGCCGCGTGCACGCCGGCCCAAGAACGGCCGAAGAGGAACGGTTGCTCCTCGGTTCCAACCAACGTCTCCAGGCGGGCCTAAACTTTCCGTTCTTTCCTTTTCTCCTCCCTCCCTCTCCGCCCTTCTTCCTTTTCTTTCTCTGCCCCTTTTGTTTCCCTCTTTTGTCCCTCGGACCAATGCCTCGGAGTATTTCGCGAACCTCGCCTCCTTTTGTCCCCGCGGCTAACAGTTTTTCGCCATTTTCTCGTAACAATTACGGCGCACGGGCGAACAGAGCGGAGACATTGGAGCGGCGTTTAAATGCAAATTTCGCGAGGGAGAGCCAGCCGGGCTTCCTGCGACGCCGGCGAACTTGGCGTCCCTTTATGGAGCTGATTTCGCGAGCGCACCGGATCCGATACAAACTGCGCTTTAGAGCGCGTTAAACCGCAGTTAAATCCGGGCTCTCCGAGTTGCCCGTGCTCACCGTCTCGCGACATAAATCTTCCGCTCTGGCGTAACAGCGTCCACGCACGCGGCCCTCCGTGGGCGTGGGCGCCTAACTTTCAGCGAGCGCGGAGCTTCCGTCATTTTCCCGAGTACCTCGTCCCGACCACGTCGTCAAATCGACCAGCCATGGATCCGAACGCGTCCCAATACTCGCTTCGTCTTCTTTATCCTCGTCGCAGATTCTCACGCGAGTTTCTTGGCTCGCGATTCCGCTGGGAATTAAGTTCAAGGCGCGTTGGCACGCACGAAACGCGGCTTAAAGCTCAGGAATAGGCTCGTTCTTAGGCTCGTTCGAATATCGACCAACTGCATTCCTCGGCCCAGTTTTCCCTCGGTTCCCTTCGAACCGCCGCGACAACGTAAAGCATCGAACTCTCTGGATCTCTCGCGGATCACTCGTCGTTGACGATGATCTTGAAATCTTCGAAATCTTCGAGTCCGAGGCGTCCGATGCGCCATCTGGACGCGCGAAATCCCAGATTTTGGTCGTTTCGCGACGAAAGGCAGAGGTTGGACAGTGATCAGGAGCGAACGTGACGCGAGACGCGTTGTTTCCGCGCTATCTTTGCGCGCTGAGCCTCGGAGAAGAACGCGAGGCACGGAGAAATTTCGCTCGTTAAGAACGCGGCGTGTCACCGTCATCGATTTCCATTAATCACCGCGTTGGTATTCGGCGCGCGAGCGACGGTCGGGAAATGCCTTATCACACCGATATCGTCTGGATTCGGAGGATAGACAACGACGCCGGCTCTGCCCGTTTTTGCATCCGGATTTGAATGCCGTCGCGAGGAGAGAAAGACCGAGAGGAGGGAACCGCGCGCGCGGCGTCTAATCCGCTTTTCACCGACGAGGCCGACGAGACGCGCGTACCAGAGAAGGCCTCATCAGCGTTTCGCCTTCGGTACGTGTCGTAACAATGTCGCTGGTAATTAGAATATTTTCATTTCTATCCGCGTCCGGCAAACTCGGCCTCTTTGCTCGCAACCCTCGCGAGCGTGGGTGGGACCGGTTTTAAGTCGCGTTCACGCGTGCGACACAGAGTCCTCTCGGCTCGGTGTATGTAGGACTCTGTGTAGGTACGCGAGCGGAACTAGTTCGTTCTAGGCAAAGCCGTGAGCCGATCGGTGGAAAGGAGAAAGACGCCGGTTCTCCCCTTTCCCTCTCGCGGTCGTTCGTCGAGCGCATTTGCCTTTCACGGCTCGCGCTCCAGCTCCATTGAAACTGCGCCAGCCTTCGTCCGCTCCGTCGCTGCTGTTGCTGCTGCTGCTACTACCACCGCTGCGTGTCGCCGTTGTTGCTTCATTCTTTTTCAGCCCGCGCGACACGCTCTTTGCAAATGAATTCCTCTCGCGGCCTTTGTAGTTTGCGCGCTCGAACCGACCTACAAAAATTCCCACGCAGAATTTTCGGCCAGGGCACGAGGGGGGTAGCCTCGGACCGAAGGCGAATCGCGCGAGGGTCGTTTGAAAAGTTTCGCGAGGACGGTCGTTGATCCGCTTTCCGGTTGAGAAATATTCCGCGGCGGAATAACGAATTTCGACGAAATCCTCTTAGCGCTCGGGGTTCGCTCCCGCGAGCGGCGAGGACACACGAGCATCGCGTGAACGCGCGTCGCGTATACTCGGCGTGCGTGCTCTGTGCGTAAAGCACGTCACGGAACGGTCCCGCCGGCGGATTATGTTAATTAAACGTAATGCAAGAAGCCGAGGGAAATTAATCGCGCCTCGTCGCCGCCTCGATCGCTCGTTAATGGCGGCGCCACCTCTGCCTTTTATTTCCCTTTATATTTTCCTTTTATTTCTTCCTTGTCCACGTTCGCCGCTGTTACGCGTCTCTTCCTGCCGAACAAACCTCTCTTCGTGATCTCCTCGGTTCTTCTTGATCTTCTTCAAGTCGTGTTCCTCGCGAAGGATTCGAAAACAGCTGACACCTCGAGTGGAACCGGACGCATAGTAATCCTCGAGGGAAACAACGGGGTCCAGCGTGTTCCCGTTTCACGGTTTTCGCGCGTCCCTCTTCCCAGAGGTCTCGCCGTCCTCTCCCTTGGATATCTTTTCATCGGGTCTTATTAATCGTCGTCCATTGCACGGAGGTTCGTTTTAACGAGCACGACTCGGCCCCGGAATACTTTTTCTACGAGGTATTGTATCGTTGGTGAAAAGGGAGAAACCGGAGGACCGGATCTTTGGCGAAGAACAATCGCGGTCTCGATCATCGATCCTGCTGGATCCCATTCTACTGTCAGCCGCTCGCATTCTTGCTGGTTCGCTAACCTTCGAAAACGAAGCCCTTCCACGAAAGCGATCGCAGAGTTTCGGAAGACCTCGATGCATTCTCCCTGCGTCTCATTTTTCACCTTCATCCACCCTCCCCCCGTTCTCTGCACCCTTGCTCCATCTCTCTCCCTGTCTCTCGGTGTGTATACACACACCTGTCTCGGGCCGCTTTCGTTGCTCGTTAACCCAAAATTTTCCCCTCCACGCGCTAATAGCGTTTCCAACGATCTCTCCGCGCCAGATTTCGGCCGTTTCGATTACCATTCTCGCGTGGTTCGTTCCTTTCGAATCTCCCCGGATCCCCCGTAGCTCGTGGGAGTGCAACCTGTGAATTGGCAGCTCGGCGCGGTTAGGCAAAAACCGGGGCATTACGTTGTCTTCCAGCCGGGATACCGCTAAACGTCCGTCTCGAGCCAAAAACCCGACGACTTCCTCTACGGTTATTACCGGTGAACGCGAAACGCCGGAATAAATTGACGTTTTTTCCCCGCTGCACCGTGACAATGCTCGGCTAACCGAGCGTTCCAGGAACGCGGATACACAGTTCGGCAGGTTCTTCCCTTCCCTTGCCCTCTCGGCTCGGTTAAGGCTGATTTATCGGGCCGAAGACGCTGCCAAATTGGCAGCTCGCGTCGCGGCCGTTGTCATCGGGACTCGTTAAGCGGCCGATCGCCGCAGGTTTCCCCGTGGGCAGAATTTTCGACGATTCCGCCCCGCGGCTTTGTACGCGCGCGCTTCGACGGAATCGGAACGAAATTCGGCACGGTCGCGTAAACAGTGGCCGGTAGAACCGGCCGTTCGCTTTTTACCTTCGCAGGTAAGAGGAACGCTCTCCTTCGTTCGCTGTGCGGAATAAAAAATTGCCAGGTTTGTCTGGATACGAGGGAAAATATACGACCGGCAGGTTTTTGCCGTGGCGACGCGACGCATGCGGTCTCGCGGTGACGCAACCACGAGTTACAGCTTCCGCGACAGTGTACCCTATAGATTCGCTTAACAGCACCGGAAGCTGTAATAATTCCGATGATGATGCGCGCTCCCTCGTTCATCGAGCCGTGCTGCGCTCAATTGTAAGACGTAAACGAGATCGCTCGGAAACACGCGACGGGTAAAAACTTTCCGAGCGAGAAGGACGATTCTCGCCGAGCGAGATACCGGTCGATCGACCTTCCCTCGCGCGAAACTTTCGATCGCGCGGATATCGAGCGAGCATCCTCTCCGCTTCCGAATACCTGCGAGTCGCCAAGGTCGATCGAGCGACGATCGTTGGATGGGATTTTCGAGGAAGGAGCGAGAATTTTGCATAAATTATCGCGTCTCGATTACCTCTCGGAACCGATTAACATCGGTGGCCTCGCGAGCAACGAGAAACGATCAAAGTCTATTCGAATTCGCTGCTCGCGTTCTACCCGTGCCTGGATCTACGCCATAACTCCAACCTATCTATCCGGCCACGTTCATTCACCGCTGCTGCAGTCGCCCAGAGCGAAACGCACCGCGTGGATGCGACAAATGCGTGCACGCATCCGTCCGTCCATTCCGTCATTATGCTATCAGACGATGCAATTGCCAATTGGCCGTGTCGTCGGTGAACTTTCTCGACGCGTGGTTATCTCGACCGGGATGAGGTCCGTGACGCCGCGCCACCACCTTGCACCCTGTTCCATCGTTCCGCGCCATGGTTGCACAGCGCGGTAACCGTCGATGATTCGCGATCAGAGTGCATCTACGACCGGTTCCCTGAATTTCGACTACGCGAAAAGTCGAAACGAAAAACGCGCGCGAGCATCCAGCGGCGAATCCACCTTGCACCCTGTTCCATCGTTCCGCGCCATGGTTGCACAGCGCGGTAACCGTCGATGATTGCATCTACGACCGGTTCCCCGAATTTCGACTACGCGAAAAGTCGAAACGAAAAACGCGCGCGAGCATCCAGCGGCGAGTACAGGCCTCTCGGTAGAGGGAGTTTAGAGCGGCAGCGAGGTGCATCGAGGAGGATGAAACGGGGGTGGAAAAAGGGCGAGAAAGGGTGTAGGGAGGTTCGTTGATCTTTTGACTGCAGCTACCGGCTACGACTCGGTCGACTAGCACCGCGGAGCTTTGCCATTTTTCGTCTTCCCTTTCGCGGGTTTAATCGCGAAAAGATCCGCTTCGACTCGGGCGAGTTTATAATCGCGGGGATTAATCGCGAGTGGCCGGTTGGTCGCGACCCGGCCAATTACCAGCCGCGAAACGCGTCGCGAATTCCTGAAAGTCGAACGTCGGAATGGTAAAAAGTCGCGAGCAATTGCTCGCTGGGACCGTTATCCGCGCGAAGACGCCGAGGCGACGGGTATTTACGCAAGCTTGCTCTTTTTGCCGCGGACGGGGAAAAAGGCGATTGGTCGGTTAGACGAAACGAGCCGAGTCTCGTAATTTCGCAGGCACGCGTAATCGAAGCACGCGGGACGGCGGTGGGCTTCCTCGCATTCTCCATCGAGCCCCGGGTACTTTTGTCTTCTAACGCCCTAGTCGCGCGAGCTTTGGTCCACGGCCAAGCGATCTAAATCTAACGCTCGCGAGAAAAGAACACGCGCGACGGTGCTCGCTCGCTCGGCGAGGTCTCGATCCGCTTCCGAATCCGAGGATCGTTCTCGCGACTTTGAACAGAGCGGTGAAATACCTTGTCTCAGACTTCGCGACGAACGATTCGGATCCACCGGTGCCGAAATTACGCGGGTTCCTCGAACGGGTCGGGACAAAGATGGCGTCGCGTGGTGAAATATTCGCGAGGCTAGACGTCGCGAGATGTCGGAGATTTGGCCGGGGAATCGGGAAAGTTTGGTGTCCCGAGACGCGACGCGTAAAATATTTTCGGCTCGTCCTAGTTGGAAGACGAGAGCTGTACGTACCGATGGTAGAGGAGGTGGCACGGCGACGACGACGAGAGAGCGTCGGCGATAATTAATGTGGCGCAGGCGGCACGATCGGAGCGCGCTGCGTCGAGGATCGCGCTAATTGCAGGAGGTCGAGCAAGTTCACGGTAGCACGGTACGAGAAGGTTACTGTTACTTTTCCTGGTCGACATCTCGGGGCCCCTTGCCCCGTGCGATTCTCGCTCTCGTCGATTCCCTCTCTTGCGCGCCGCGTCGGAATGAACTCTCTCGTTGCAGCGAGCCGAGGGAAAAGAGAGAAAGAAGAAGAAAGGAAAAGGGCGAAGGAGAGGAGGAGCGAGAGGAGAGGCAGAGAGGGAAAGAAGCCACGGACGGATGATTGGCTCGTTTCTCGAGATAGCCGCGAAGCCGGTCGGTCGCGTCGTAGTGTTCGGTAACAGAAGAAACAGCGGCAGCAGAAGCATCGACTCTTCTGGGTTGCAGAAGTTGCGGTACTGGTCTAAAGGAATTACCGTTAGAAGAGCTGCACTCGTCTTACGTGCTTCCTAGGCTCCATGTTATACATACATACGTATAGGTACGCTTCTTTCCGTGGTCTGCGTGCATCGGCACGGTGCACGGCCGCGCTCTCTGTGACGCGACTCCACGCTCCGTGTGCACGATATACGCGGTGTCTGTTGCGATTCTCAACCTGCTCCTTCGTCTCGCGCTGCTACGCCTTCTCGTCCTCTCCTCGTGCTCCTTACGACCGACACCGATTTTTCCCCGGTCCCACGGGCCACTACCGAGAGGTAGTGGTACTACCGTCCGTCCGCGTCTGATGGTGGGTGAAAATTAATCCGCGAGAGTGACGACGAGAGTAGGGGTAAAGGGGGGTTGTTAGGGTACTCAACGAGGGTGGATCACCGATCCGAGGACCCTGGTAAATTGAATTTCGAGGTAAGAACGGGTGGAACGAGGATCGACGAGATCTCGAGAGCGCGTTTGTCCCCTCGGCTGGCCGGTTTTTGCGCGATCCATCGAATTAACGTTGGCCGGGAAAGTACCGTGTTTCTGGAAGCGGCGTGAAACGGTGTAGTGCCCCGGAGACGGGCAATAAGTCGGTGAACATTAAGGATCGCGGATGGCGACGTTAATGTTCCTCGACTGCGGAATGAAGCGAGGAAAAAGAGCGCGGGTATCCGTTAAAATTGGAATTCGTTCCGTACCGTTGCGATTTGGGTCAATTACGTCGGAGTTTTATAATTTATCTCGCAAGATGGCGGCACGGAAAATAACGCGTATCGCGTCTACCGATCGATGAACGATCCTACGCTTCCGTCCGAACCACCGCCCGTTATAGCGGTCGCCTCTGCTACCTCCTCTTAACTTCTACGCCGCTAATTAACGCTAAACCCCGAGCCACGAAAGTATGTAACGCGCGGCGAGGTCCGATGCGAGGTTCCAGGCGTGCTATTTATCGGAACACGCGTTTAATAACTCGCGGAAATCGATCTCGGTTGTTGCCGAAACGACGCGGAAAGACGAATCCGCGGAAACTCGCGGGCAGAGGGAAAATGGCGGAGGGATACTCGAGCGAGCGAGAGGAGTTTGCACTTACGCTACGTTCCGCGTATACGTGGTCTGGAGTGTTTCTCTGCTCTGCTCCTCGCGCCCCTGACCCTCACACTTGGCCACTCGGTCATTGTGAGCCGAACAATGAACCGTTCCGATATACCTCGGCTCGTCGGGCGCGTGAGCGCTCTCGGCCACGCTCACCTATACCCGCTCGCGCTTCGTCTTACCTGCCCGCGTCTAATACGTTCCGTACGTCGCCGCTTTAATTAGTACCGGGACCTCCACGACCAGAACGGAACTACCAATCGCGCCGCGTCCTGAATTCCCCGCGTACTAGCTCGTCAGCCAGATACGATGCGCTTCCCGTTCGTTGCTCCGGCTCTGACGCGATGTCTCGCGCAAGGAATCGCCACTTTCCACGCTCGAAATTCGCCGATCGCGTGCAAGATGGCGAGAAAGCGATCCCCGTAGCGAGAGTCTGCAAAACCTGTGACCAGACGCCGCGTCCACTTCGCCAGGACTTTCTTCCTCGTCGGGCGCCGACGTTGATCGGTACCCGAACTCGAGGAAGCTTCGATCCTCCATCGATCGCGATTCGTTTAGGTTTTCGCGACTGATTCCATCATCCACGCGGGTTGACTCGCATCGGCTTCCGCGCGGCGAGCTACTTGTTCCGAAGCGGAACCGCGGTCGAAGACGGATAAGTCGATTTCTCGCATAGCAGCTGCTCGATTTTTATCCACGGGCTAGCGGACGATTAAACGCACGCCGGATCGGCGAGAATTTCCTCGGATCCTCGGTCGCGTTGTTCGTTTTCCGCTTCTCGATCAGGGCGCCGTTATTTATGCGCCGCTGCGCGCGCGCGCCAGCGCGTCACGCTTCTCTCCGCTCGGTGCAGCCTCGATATCTCCGCCTGACCCCCTCGACTCGCTCGTTTATCCTGATAAACTTTTAATCCCCCTCCCGGAAACTGGCCGATATCCTTTGCGGTCGCTTCTCTCTATTAAGCGAATCGTTCACGGCGCCCGGTGGTCATTTTTTCCCGGTGACTGTTGAACCGCGACGGAGCGCACCCCGTAACGATGCTCCGGAGTAAATTGTGCCCGCGACGATAACTTATCCCGGTCACGACGCCGGCAAATAATTTGCCTCGCGGACCGACGCCGTCGAGATCGATCGGATTCGATCCATCCGGGATCGCGATGCCTGCACGATCGATCTCGTGGATCTTGTGGTCCATCGCGTGTCAAAATGTCTGAAATTAATCGGCCTGTCGCGGTAATTATCGCGTCGACTACCGTGAAATTTCGTAATATCGACGCGTGTTTCGTCCAAGCTCTTCTTTCATAGCAAGGCAGCGATGTTCGTGTCCTTGCGTTTACAAACGCGAATTAGTTTAACAAGAGTTGGGAGATTTATTAAATATAATACAAGAGTGTCCTGTGTTCTGGTGTTTTCGGATTTTTATACATTCGAATGTTGCTTCGATTGGTTAATATGGCGCGTAAGTGGCGGATGCGTCTTTCCCCTATTGGCGACATGTTGGTTGAAGAGAGTGTATGGAATTTGGCAGATTTGTTCACCGGTCTTGGGGAAAGTTAATCTTTTTATTAGGAGTTAGCTCGGATGGTATTGAGGAAACTTAGGTATCTGCAAGTTGTAGGATGTTGGTCGTAATAGACTGTTGTCTTCTAGGCTCAGGTCTGCTGCCTTTAACCGTTTGAGTGCCAAGCGGCGCGATCGCGCTCCTATTTTGTGTCCAAAAGTGCCAGCGCTCTGAGCTGCGAAGCTGACAATCAGCGCGCTCGGTTGGTGAACGCGGAATATGAGAAGCGCTTTCGCGCCGCTCGGCATTTTTGGATACGGAATATGACAAGCGCTATCGCGCCGCTTGGCAAATATCGATTGGGAAACAATAATGACCCGTGGCACTCAAACGGTTAAAGGTGATTGGGGAAGATAGGTATGCGAAAGTCGGGTTTTTCGATGGAGATGAAGGTTCAAATGTTCTTTCAATCTTTTTTTTTCAATCTTTTACCAAGGATTAACTCCAGTGATGGGAGGCCTAGGTGTCCGCGAGTCATGAGAACGCTGATCGTAAAGGGTCTTCGATCTTTCGGAATAAATGGAGGGAATGAACAGCGTGAAAACATGGTCGCGATTATATCGAGATTTGTGTAGCGACATCGAAAAACCACTCGACCTTTTCTTACTCTCGTTATTCAACCCTTTGCACACCGAGCAATTTTTAATGTGACTTACCAGCAACTCCGAGTCATCTTACCTTTCCTGTTAGCTTCTATAGCACAGTGTTTAAAAATCAAGCAGCATTTCATTTTCATCGGTTCTTCTGCCAAGGGAATACCGGTATAATATCTATCGGTAAACCTTATATGGTAACCCTGTGTTCCGGGAATTTTATCTAACGTCAGGGCCTAGCAGGGATCTGCACCGGTATTTGTTTCAATCTTTCTCTTCTTCAACCATTCGAGTCCCAAACAGCGCTATCGCGCACTTCAGTCCAAGTGGCGAGCTCAATTTTGCTGATGCACGTACGTCACATAGCACCAACAAACGCTATCGCGACAATTAGGATGTTTCGACATAAAATTAAATAAGCGCTATCGCACCGTTTGGATTTCTTCGCAGTCAGTTAAGGCAAGCGTTATTGCGCTCTTCTGGGTTTTTCGACCGAGTTCTTCCAAAAGCCTCTGGGACTCAAACGGTTAATCTCTTCAGGAACGCGACAGTCCAGTTCCTTGCCAGACCTCGTCGCCTAAGTTTCTACAAAATCGGTTGCAGGCAGAATGTACTCTGCGTTGCATGAAAGAAGTCATCTGAGAAACTAGGACCGAATTCCCACCAGCCTAACCATTCTAACATCATGGCAGAAGTACAATAAAACGCTTCCCTTACTGGTACAAACTGATCTCTTCCTATTATTAGCTCGGTCATGGAACACCATGTGACAAAGAAAGCGAACAAAGTAACGAGACAAAGTGAGACAGACGCAAGAAATAGATGCAAGAACGTAGACTCGTCCCAAAGCGTAGTAGTGCTTCCAATTCATCGTAAGTTAACTCTGAGGTAACATTTCTTTCGCGGATATCTTACGCCTATGTTAACGTTCCACGTTACCGAATTTGGAGATAGTAGTTTTGGGAGTGTCATAGAAGAGTGGGTATAACTAACAAGAGCATAGGCGGAGCAAGTGGAATACCCCTCTTGCCCCGCAACCAAACCTGATGACTTCTTTCATGCAACGCAAGTAGGTTTTTCCTTCTTTTTGCTTCCCTATAATTTCCAACATCTAACAACATTTGATATAAATCCAGCGGAATTCTAAATGGATCTACAGGCTATCTTGCAATGCCGCCATAGCGGCGACAGCAGAGTGCAAAGGGTTATATTAAATTTCTTGTCCCGTCTCGTTCGCCGTCCAGCACGAATTTCCACGTGAAACCGGGTACGCGAATGTTGCATTGGCGATCGCGCGGTATCGAGCTTGGCTTTTTGCCGGATCGAAAGCGGGGCGAGTAGGCAGAGGGAAAAACGCAGACGGAGCGTAGCCACGCGCTGTTTGCGCGAGGTTCATAACCCGATTCCGGTGCCGGGAATATGGCTTACACCCGTGAAGCTTCTTAACCGTTTGAGTCCCAGGGGCTTTTGGAAGAACACGGTCGAAAAATCCCGAACAGCGCGATAACGCTTGCCTTAATCGAGTGCGGAGAAGTTCAAACGGCGCGAAAGCGCTTGTTTAATTTTATGTCGAAATATCCCAATCGTCGCGATAGCGCTTGTTGGTGCTATGTGACGTACACGTGCATCAGCAAAGTTGAGCGGGCCACTTCGACCGAAGAGCGCGGTCGCGCTGCTTGGGACTCAAACGGTTAATAGGGAGACGAGGGAGCGGGAGGGACGTTGTACCGGGCGCGTGTAGCTCGTTTGTAATTAGCGCTGAACCGTACGCACCGCGGTAATTCCCGCGTTACCCGCGTGCCACTACCACCGCTTCGAACGAGTTTCTCCGCTCGCGCCGAATCCACCTCTGGTAATTTCTCCGATATTCATATCGCGTGTTCCCTCGCGGTCCGCTCCGTGGCCGCGAGGATCCGCGAGGATCCGCGACGGTGCACGCTTATCGCGTAAGTTACACCTGCGCCGGCTCGTAACACGCCGGTGCTCGGAGCGAGCAGTGGCGCGTGCAGCTCGTCGGTAATTAGTGGGCCGTGCGCGCCGCGATATGCGTGCGTCGCTACTGCGTACGCGTCCACGAGGATACGTTTACGCGCTGCGACGCAATTAAACCACCGCGCCACGGTTCTCACGCGTCTCCCAGCTTCCTCCTCTCCAAACAGGAACACCCGCCGCATCGAACCCGTAATTCCGCCCTAAACGACTTTTCTCTTTTTATTTCATCTTCGCTTCATACGCGAAAATCCTCGCGGATCGTAGTGTCCGTTTAATCGACACGGGAAATTTGTTACAGGATCGTTTAACCCCTTGTCTACGACAGATTTTGATACGCAACGGCCGTACCCTACGGCAGGAATTGAGTTACGATGTGCGCCATTTTTGTGAAAACGAGCGCCCTCCGTGTCGGATAGCTAAACTACGCCGAGCGCCCATAGACGCCCTCCGTGTCACAAACGCAAAATTTCTAAGCGCCGATAGGCGCCATCCGTGTCACAAATGCAAAATTTTTAAGAGCCTATGAGCTCCCACGATAGAAAAGGGGTTAATCGAGAGGGGTGGTTGCAAATTTGCCGGCAAATATTTGTCGCGAATCGAACCCCTCGAATGACGCGGACGTTTCTTTTTTTCACGGTGCGAAGGCGTCTAGGTTAACGTTTACCTTCGATCGCGTTGGCAGAGGGTGGTTATGCGTGCGCGTCCATTCCCTTTCATCTTGTTTTCCTCGATCCTCGGGCAAATAAACACTCGGCGGCGAGCCAACAAACGCGCGGGGCCGCGCGGAATTTAATCGACTGGTCGCGACGAATTTCGAGCTGCTCGGGGTATATACACGCGAATCGTCTCGAGACGATGCTCGACGCAACGCTGACACATTTTTCTCGGGCACCTTCAGTTTCTTCGTCGCGTCGCTGGTGTAAACACGAGCGGTCGAGAACGCGAGGGAAGCGAAATATCTTGTTACCGTATTCGTCGTGGTACTCATAGCGTTTCTTCCTGCGTAACCCTCTTGTGTACGTTTCGCTGGTAGGTCTGTGGAGCTGTTGGAGCGCGCAGATAAGATGAGCTCACCGCTCGCTCTTATCGTAACGCCAACCACGCTGACTGTGCTTGAGAACGCGAATCAAATCGCGTGTAACGGCGACCACGGCGCAATGTTGACGTCTGCGTTCTGAAATCGAAAACGGTCCCGCGAAACGGTCCAACGTAAGCGGAAATTCTTCGCCGCGAACGAACGCTTGGCTCTCAGTTCTTCCCTTTGCCTCGAGCCGAGAGGACTGCTCTCAGTTTCTCCATCTTCGACCACGCGCCTCTTCGAACCACGGGGTACCTCTCGTCCAATTTTTCCCCCCTTGTGCCGATTCCGGGAGTCGAGGACGTTGCGGAGGACGCTCCCGTGGACGTAGGATGGATCACGGTGCCCAATCTGCCACGGAAAGTATCCACGACCGATTTCGATAGGCGAGTAGCTGTTACGTAATTGTGCGACTCTTGCAGTCACGAGCGTGGGAACGAGGGATTTTTCCGAGCGGAGGATGCAATTCTCGAGAGGATGGATCACACCCGGATATGGAATTCGGAAATGGCGCGCAGCAGAACCTTGGCAGCTGTTAGATCAGGATCTATCGGTAATTTCGCGAGGCGATCCACGCATCTCTGTAATCATCCAAATCTTTCTTCTATTCTTCCCTCGCATTTCGATCCGCTTGAAAATCCCTCCTCTCGTGCTTCACCGTGTGCATGCGATCCTAATCCGCGTAACTTGCCGTTCGTTTGTAAATGGCGCGCTCGCACCTGCCACTAATAACGAATATTTTTCCAAGCAACGAACGTCGCGTCAGGGCTGTAGGACTCGTAAACTTTATCTCGAACGATCGTCGACGCCATCGAACGCCGGTAATTTTCCGTGGAGAAAAATCGCGCAGAGCAAATGGAAATAAAAATGAGAAAAACAGAATTTCACGCGGTATCTTTCCGTTCTCTGGAGAACTATCCAACGACCATTCGCGGAACTCGGCTTACCTTCCGGTTAATCGCGAACGCATCGCCGGCAATAGAGCTTTTTCCCCCTGCCCTGGACGCGATACCGCGTACGATACCGATAACGAGAAGGAGATAGACAGAGCGTGGAGTCGTCCACATTGTGCCCGTTCTTCCCGGTACGGTCGCGGTTCTCAGGATCGAACCGAATTCGGACGTGCCGCGATTTTCCATTATCTCTCGCGGTATGCTCCGACACTAGGCACGCGTGCATCAACGGTACCTGCTTTTTCTATTTCCACCGATAGGAAGCCTCCGCGTCGTTTCTTGTCTCGTATACTCGGAGAAACGTCCTCTCGGAAACCGACACGATCGGACTCTATCAGGAGCTGCGGGACGATTAATCGGGAATAGGTAAAAAGCGAGGGTTTTTCGTCCCCTGGTTTTTACCGCGTCGAGTTTCTCCGCGAGAGCTCCGCGCTGGCTCGTGCTCGAAAATTCGACTCGGACGATGGGAACTCGCTGTCGTTGACGATAATGCAGTTGATCCGATAGGAAAGAAAAACCTAGCCATTCCGCGATGGGAATGGAGTTCGATGTGCTCCGTGCTACTGGCAGCGCGATGATCTATGGATCGATGGAACGCGCGCGGGGGTAATAGGAATTGGACGTGAGTGTCGGTTTCCCGAATTTGGGAGTAGGTTGACGTTTTCTTCGTAGCTTTCTTAACACTTTGACTGCCACGTTGGTTATGTATGAGCGGCCATGTTTTCTCCTGTGACGTCACGGTGGTCATTGGTGACCGGAGTGCTTGACAACGTTAAATGAAAATTGACAGTCAGTGTATTTTGAATATAACCGCTAATTAGAAGATACTTTGAATTAACCCTTTGCACTCGAGAGGTGAACCTCAGTCACCATTTCATAAAATTTGGAAGATCGATATTAATTAATATATCAAATTTAACGTAATGTAACAGTGTGCAGGGTATCGAAATCAAATAATTCTACAATTCTGTTATTATACGATTCTTTATTTACTGCTCAAGAAAGTATCGTCAGCTTTTTAACACTAGAACTACCGATCTTTAGTGGGCATCTAACTATTAACATGCACAGATTATAGTAATTTCAGCCTGTATGATGAATATGAGTGAATACATTGATTACAGTTCTTTCTTAATATCAGTTGATACCAATTTTATTCTTAAAATAGGTGTGTATGTGTTCGCAGATTGCAAAAAGGAAGATTCTGGGACCAGTCATTTTGACTGGGTTGGTAGTTTTAGTGTTAATACAGAATCTTTGATTTTCTATTCTTCTCTAGCCAAAAAATTGTCGAGTGCAAAGGGTTAAAAAGTATCCCATTGAACAATTAAAAGTGTTTAACAGTGTGCTCCGTGCTACTGGCAGCGCGATGATCTATGGATCGATGGAACGCGCGCGGGGGTAATAGGGATTGGACGTGAGTATTGGGTTCCCGAATTTGGGGGTAGGTTGACGTTTTCTTCGTAGCTTTCTTAACACTTTGACTGCCACGTTGGTTATGTATGAGCGGCCATGTTTTCTCCTGTGACGTCACGGTGGTCATTGGTGACCGGAGTGCTTGACAACGTTAAATGAAAATTGACAGTCAGTGTATTTTGAATATAACCGCTAATTAGAAGATACTTTGAATTAACCCTTTGCACTCGAGAGGTGAACCTCAGTCACCATTTCATAAAATTTGGAAGATCGATATTAATTAATATATCAAATTTAACGTAATGTAACAGTGTGCAGGGTATCGAAATCAAATAATTCTACAATTCTGTTATTATACGATTCTTTATTTACTGCTCAAGAAAGTATCGTCAGCTTTTTAACACTAGAACTACCGATCTTTAGTGGGCATCTAACTATTAACATGCACAGATTATAGTAATTTCAGCCTGTATGATGAATATGAGTGAATACATTGATTACAGTTCTTTCTTAATATCAGTTGATACCAATTTTATTCTTAAAATAGGTGTGTATGTGTTCGCAGATTGCAAAAAGGAAGATTCTGGGACCAGTCATTTTGACTGGGTTGGTAGTTTTAGTGTTAATACAGAATCTTTGATTTTCTATTCTTCTCTAGCCAAAAAATTGTCGAGTGCAAAGGGTTAAAAAGTATCCCATTGAACAATTAAAAGTGTTTAACAGGAATTCCCAAACTTTGAGTCCAAAGATGGCGAAGAATTCGTCACCAAAAGTTAGTTAGCACCTATTGGTCCCATTCTGGGCTGGTCGCTGAAGATCAACGTGGCATTTAACGTGTCAAGTAGAGCCATGATGCAAATGGGTTAATTATTTCTGTCTATGAAGGATTTGCAAGCCTTTATCGAGGGTTAGACCGGGTGATGGTTAGGATTGACGTAAGAGTCCGCGAGTTTGGGGATGAATGTGGCGACTGAACAGCTGATTAGGAAGATCCGAGTATCTCTTTTCTCCCGACAGTGCACAGTGGAGATAAATTTTCGATATATCGTTCGTGTACGTGTATCCGAATCAGATAAGACCGGAACTTTACTCGCGAAGGAGCGATAGATATGGTCTAGGCGTGGCTCTCGATCATTTTCCGAGCGGGAAAGCTGGAAAGAGAAACCTGTGGCGCGGAGCTGCTCGCCGATTTACGATTCGACCGGTATTTTTCGAGAAATCGGGTTAACGCGTTAGTTTCCTCGAAATCGCCGAGAGAGTCTGGTAATTACCCCTGGCGAAAAGTCGGTACGCGTGATTTCCATGAGAAGAAAGTGCCAGCGCCGCCTTTTTACCGATACACCGCGACGATCCTTTCTCCGGAGTGCTAGGCGGTTATCGGCACTCGCGGAAAATCGCTTTTCCACCGGCCTGCTTTCCCCTGCCCCCGAATATTCCCCCTAACTCGAACACCGCGGCGCGTTTTAATCTCGAGCGGAAATGAAACGGCATCGCGATCAGAGACCCATTCCGGATGCATTTCGCGGAAATTCGTTGGCCGTTAATGCCTCTCGAACGATATTTTTCCGGCGTTCAGCCGAGCGAATCGGGGGAAACAAGCTCTCCGCGGCCGTTCCAGATTCGCGGCGCGACCATTAGAAACGTATTCGAGGATCGGTGAGGATCTCGGCGTGAATCTCGGACTCCGTAGGCGTTCACGTGTAGCCTGCTCGCATACCAGGGCAAGCGCACAAGTTGCACTTATTACCGGAGATTGTACGTTAGCTCTCGTTTACATCTTATATGGCCTCGGAAGAAACGCGTGCTCGGCCATAGAACCGCGCGGCACCGCGTATCGCTGAGCGCGGCTGCAAATCTAATTAGCCGCGCTTTCCAATTCCCTCGATTATGCGTTTTCCCGCGGTTCCAGTCATTTTTCTCCCGTCCTCGCGGAATGGAGAAAAAGAACGCGGACGCGACGGACGACGAGGAATCGGAACAGAAATTCGATCGGCACTCGCACGAATAGGAGCGCATAAACGCGCAAATAGCGGGGCCGTTCTCGATGCTCGGAAAACCGTGTCGGACACGAGAGTCTATCGTTCCGCGATAGAGCGACGGGTGCGCGAGATGAGCGCGAGCAGGTACGAAGAGATTTCCTCGATCGAGATCTCTCTGGTTCGGATGTGTCCCTCGCGGTCGTGGACCGTTCCGGAAGGCAAGTCGGATTCCCCGACAGGACTGGTCGTTAAACCGAATGGACGCCCTCGTGGTCGCGATGACGACCAGATTTCTCTCGTTTCATCGGGTCTGAAGACGAGCGCGCGCTTTCGTGCCGCGTGTCCATTTCGTATTGGGTGCACCTTGTAATCAATGAGCCGTGAATATGTATATCGATTGCCGCGTGTAGCCCGATAGCGTGACGCTGCTCTTTACTCGCCCGCTTCTATTTTTCCGCGTTATAATACACGAGATACTTGACAATAAGGCTATCGACGTTAACGCGCGTCTCCCCTGCCCATCTCGTGTGCCCCTCTCTCCCCTCGCCGGCTCTCTCGCACCCTTATCTATACGTATCCCCGGCGCGTCGCGAAAGGAAAAACGCTCGCGAGCAACAACCTGTCTGCCCGGCGTCGTTCCGCCCTTTTCCTTCCTTTTCTATCACTCGAGATAATTTCCGGTTTTGTCCCCGCTCGGGGCGAGCCGGACTTTTCAGCAAATTACACCCGATTTCCAACGCTCCGAACCTCTTTCAGCGCCCCCTCTTCCTCCTCCACTTTTCCACCGATTCCCGCTAGTTTCCCTTCCGTTTTCCCGCGCCGCGCGATTAAACCCCCCTCGATTCGCGCTTTTCCGACTGCTTGCCCGCGCAATTTTCGCGAGAATTCCTACGCAACCTTTTTCTCCCGACCCCCTTCACCTCGCCCCCCGTCTCGCCACGCGCTATTGCTTCTCTCCAACTCTCCCCCTCTCCCCGCTCGCTCTTTCTTCCCAAGCCTTTTCACCCGTTTCTCATTCTCTGTACTTTTTTCTCTTTCACCGTAGGCCGGACTCTTTCAGAGATCATCGAGGCAGCCCTTTCTCCGCGCCTTTTCCATCCGCCAAGATCGCACACGCTCGTTCGTCGCAGGGAACGCCACTACGTCACATAATCACCGATTTTTCCGCGACGGAGACGTTGCGCCCGGCGTGATGTGACGTAATGGATCTCTCTGCGACGTCCTTCCATCGATCGCGTTTAGCAAGAGATATACTCCTCTCTCCGTCTCCCTCTCGGAAGATAGCGCGTCCCCGTGGAAGAAGCATCGTCGAGGAGCGTAGAGCTCTTGCGCTAGAGCTAGAAAGCGTCGTAAATAATCGGCGCGCATCGTTGCGTTACCATTTTTCACGGCCGGGGCTCGCGCGGAATTTTATTTCGGCGCGGATGGCAAACAGCCACTTTCCAGCACACGACACGCTTCGGCCGGATCCGCGAGGAAAGCGCGATTAACGCGGAATCCAGTGCAAACTGACTGGTAATTACGATCAGGAGAGCAGAGCGTGAGCTGCGTTTGCCTTCGTTCGAACCGCTGGGAAAAATGTGTCTCTTATTAGGATTATGAGGAAAAAGAAGTAACTATCGTTCTTTGTAATTATTGTTGGAACCTGGATTTCAATATACAATAAGGGTTCCAGCAACAAGGCTACCAATGTTGAATGACTAACGATTCGTTGGTCCTTAGTCACTAGAAGGACCTGGTTGATAAACGCAGACCTATTTCAGAGTCCAAAACTCGTTGACTCATTCCCACTTTCACTAAGGGCCAATGGTCATCTTCATCCCCTCAAAACCTAACATCGTATGAACGCACACGAAATTTGCGAAAGGTCAGTTTCAGTACAGTTTTTAGTTCAGTAGTCAGTTCAGTCAGTTCCAGTTTCAATTTCTCTTTTGTTTTTCTCCGCTCCGAAACCAATGGAAATTGGCACCCACGCTCAGTGAGAATTAGCAGCTGAGATTTCGTAGTGTCGAGTCACTTCTGACACCAAATTTGTGTTGCAACCCGGATTTCAATATACAATACGGGTTCTAGCAAGGAGGTTACCAAGGTTGGAAAAATACAAGTCGGCAGAGAGGAAGAAGCCAAAACTGGCCTTTCGCAAATTTTATTGGTGCTTATATAATGTTAGTTTTTGGTGTAGTGAAGATGAAGATGACTTGGTCCTTAGTGTAATGGGCTATGGAGACCATCGGTTGGATCTCATATCCAAGCCAGACCTGAAGTGGCTTAAGAGTAACACGCCAATATGGGGTTCCTCCCAGGGCGTACTTCTTAGCCAACACAGGATCAAGCATTCGGGTTGACTTCCCCGATGGTTGGATCATGCTCGTTTCATTGGTGAGATATATATAAATTCGCATCTAATATAAAACGCGCATATAATAAGATCAGGAAACAATACTTGGCCCTTAGTGTAAGTAGGAATGAGTGAATTGTTTTTGGACTCTGAAATTGATCTGCGTTTATTAGCTAGGCTCTTCTAGTTACTGAGGGCCAACGAATCGTTAGTATTCCAATATTTTATTTATTTTGTTCTTAGGAAGGTATATCTTCTGTATTCTAATTGTATACGCAGACTGAGACAAAACTGGAGCGATGAAAGAGGGTGTGCAATTGCAGCTCTTCCTGGTCCCCTAATTCTTATCTACAGCGCGAAATATACGCTTCGAGGTACAGTTCAGAGGCAAACAAGAGTGCTAGTCCTTCGAATCATCGATTTAGTTGAAACTTTGCAAGTTTGTAGATTTCGTCGTGCAGTTCAAGAAAATATATCATAATGGCTCTTGAGATATTTACGATTAAAATTTTATAATTCCTTTAACTACAGGTTTATTTCCATTAATTTTTAAATTGTCTCGCGGCCTCGTGGCGACGTGCGAAAATTCTTATGCTAGAGGTCTCTAGGGTTCGATTCCTCGTCTTTTAAACGTAATTGTAGTTTTCCTTTTACAAATTTATTTTTCATTTTCTATTCATTTTTCGCCTATGAAAATATACTAAATAAAATATTGGCAACCCGGTTTGATCTGTATTATAATTTTTATGATGGGTACAATAATTTTTGCCCCGGTGTAGTCAGGAAGTTTGTCAGGATGTAATTAACACTTACACGAAGGGTAGGTTTTGTATTCCTTCTGTAATAAATAGATTATCTTTCTTACATAGTATTCTTATTAATCTGTAACAAATATATATTAGCAAATTTCATTTACAATTTATTTAAAATTATACGTTTTCATGGGCAAAAAATGAATATAAAATAAAAAGATAAATTGAAAAGAAACTACCAACTATAGATGGGAATCGAACCTCGGACCTTCACACCATAGAAATTTTCGGATGTCGTCATTAGGCCACTGTTAGAAATAAATCTGTAGTTAGAAAAGTAATAAAACTTTTATGATATATTTTCTCGAACTGCGCGACGAAATTTACAAACCTGCAAACTTTCAACCAAGTCGATGACTCGAAGGACTTGCACTCCCCCTGTAATAGATTTTTGTAAATACGTTAAGAGGTATCTTATTTTCAACATCGCGAAACACCGCTATCTTTTTCGTCACGCGCCCACGCGTCTGCGCTCGCGCGAGATAATCGGGTCTAATTTGTATCCGACCCGATTACTCGTTCTCGGTTTTTCCCGCGCGGCGCCACGGTCAGTCGAATCTCGGCGCGACTGTAGCGTCCGCGACTTGGTCGCCTCGCTGGTGGAAGAAACGAGCGTGTTTCTCGTCCGGGGGACGCGGCACGGTATCGGGGTAACCGATCGCGCGCGCGGACCCGCTTGAAAAATGTTGTCGAGAAGCGCGAGGAAGTTGTATTTAAATAAACTAGTCGGTGCGTAGTCGTTTACATCCAGCTTGGTTGGCAGTGCGTGCACCGGTTGTTTATTTTCCGTGTGGCGAGCACGTAACTCGCATCACTTCCGGCGCGTGTGCTCGATCGTGTAATCCGTGAACGATAATTAACACGCGCTCGCTGCGCCTCCCTCGGAGCGCTCTTGCACTCCGCGCGTGTCTGCCGCGGCTCCAACGGTTTAATTTGTAATAAATTATCCCGCCGTTTTCCCCGCCGTTCGCGGCAGTCTTGTCTGCCGATCTACGATCGATCTGTGCGTCGTCCGAGTCGAGAGGTAACGGATAGCAGACTTACTTACGAGGAGGTCGCTCGCGACCGATTTTCCAGTTTTCCCCGCCGTTCGCGGCAGTCTTGTCTGCCGATCTACGATCGATCTGTGCGTCGTCCGAGTCAAGAGGTAACGGATAGCAGACTTACTTACCTACGAGGAGGTCGCTCGCGACCGATTTTCCAAGAGGGAAGTTTCCGCGAGCGTAATGGCGGCCTCGTCGCGCTCCGTCGAGCTGCATTTTGCACGCGAGTATGGCGACCGGGTAACCGTGAACGCGCGACACAGAAACTGGCCTGCGTCGTCTTAACGGAATATGCTCGAGTAGCGGAGGGAAACGTCATCGGTGGAAGAGCAGAAGCCGATATTCGGTCAGGGACGATCGACTCTCTGGTGCTTCTCGTTTCTGTGTCGCGTGGAAGCGTTCGACTCTTATCGCGGCGAACTTTCTCGCGGATCCGGCGCGGCCGCGGAACACCGGAAGAGTTAATGGCGTGGTTCCGGAGCGAGTCGGCGAAATTCCATCGGTGATATCGAACGAGGTATTAACCGCTTATCCTGTTATGCCGTTGCGTTGCGTTTATCGTGTAACGAGTGGTTCCGTGTAATTGATTGGAAAGTGGCTCGGTGGTACCCGTGCGAGGTAATTAACTCGGAAACGATAATTACGAGCGAAATGGGCGTGCAGAAGTTTGTAAGCGATTTATATTCCGCTCGATGTATCTTCTCCAGGGCGTTATCGAGTAGGTCGCAGGAGTGGCGCGGCGAGCGCGGGGTACCGTTCTGCTAAATAAATAAAGGCGATGTACGTTCAGCGACTCGGTGGTGCTTTCCATTTCCACCCCATCATTTATTTCGCGCTGGCGCCGCCGCCGTTGTGTATCACGGCGGAGGGATTGCAGCAGCTGCGACCTAGGTATATACCATCCCGTATAAACACGGCTCGCGTCCACGCGGAAACGGTCTCTGGACGCGTTAGGAATTTAGGCTGCTGCGCGACTGGAAAACCTCGCAGGAAATGGTTAAAAATAGTCAAAAATAGTTAAAAATAGTCGGGAATAGTTGGGAATAGTCGGTAATAGTCGAAAGTGGTTAGTAAAACTCGACCGCGACGCTCGTTATCGGCCCCCTTGTTCCCGGAGGACGGAGGATCGCGAGCGAAAATATTTCCTCGCCGGTATCCCCGACCGCATCGCGCTCCTACTCTGCATCGAGGATCGTACGTAGAGGGCAGCATACGAGCAAAGACAGCGTGGGTAGTCTCTCCTTTTCCACCTTTTCCGTGGGCTCCTGGTGCCCATAAATCCAGACCGTTCGATTAACACGTCCCACCGCTGTCCCCTTTTCGCCTCGCGAACACGTCCTCCTCCACCCCTTCTCTCAGCTCGCTAGCACGCCTATCCACCGTTCCTTGATAAGCCACCTCTAATTTATTCCTTTCCTACGGGATAACTGTCGGCCGTTGCTCGCCGCGTCGCGCGCCCCTCGCCGTCGCCTCACCCTCGTACGCTCCTGGCGCATAGGCGCCGGTATTTAAGCCATCGTACCATTCGTTTATCGCCGCCAGATATCCTCGCTTATCGTGTCCTTTCCTTCCCATTTTCATCCCCTTTCGGTGCCCTTTCACGTCCATCGTCTCGGTCCCGTCGGATCGATTTCCTATACGCGATTTCCGCGAACGATCACGGTGCCTAGGACTAGTAGGAAGCGCAGAGACGCGAAGCGGAAAGGTAAGACGCAACGGCGCCTCGTCATCCCGGGACACTGGCCCCCTCGACATCGGTCCTGTACCCTCCGTCCCCTTTGGCGACCTGCACGCGCGCGGTATGCACGCGTCGAGGGGAAAAAAAGGCCGCGAATGTTTGCTCGCACGCACGCACGCACGCACGCACGCACGCACAGGGTGACTCGGTGATTTACGAGCGGCGATTTCTCGCGCGCGGACCCTTCTCGCTCGCGCTGTCGATCCGCGCGCGATAGATTCGAGGATCGGGAAGGCGTGCTCGCACGGACAGGATTAACGCGATGCCAGTCAATTTTCGCGGCCGACAACTTTCTTTCCTTTTTCTCTCTCCCGCGTCGCGTCTTTTTTCTTTTTCCCTTCCCCGCTTTCCCCGGGCCGGCCCGGGGAAATTAATAGCGGCGTCGAATTTGACTTACTCGCGGCATTAATAAATTTCCATGAATAATAGCCGTACCCCGGCCGCGTACCCTGGCCCCGTCCGTGGGCCGTTAAGTTCGTCGAGGGGAAAAAAGATGGCCGATGTCGGTAACAAATTGCCGCGAGTACCGCGATGACGTAAGCGCTCCGTCAAGCCGGATCGAACGCGGACGCGAGCATTGGGTTTTCGAGCGGAGAGGATCGGCGAGGAAATTTCTTTCGCGAGGACGAAATGGCCGTGGGTAAAACGAGCCGCGCGCTCGATACGATTCTCGGCTCGTAAAGCGACGAGCCGGATAGAGCGGCTCCGTTCCCGGGGCGCGCGTATCTCTCCCCTTAGCGCCGCGCCGAACGAGCTTTTACTCGCGGAGACGCGCCTCGCTTTTCTCGCCTCGGCCCCGAGACGACATGCCCATTATCGTATTATCTTTATCGCGGCCGTTGCGGCGATTGTCATTACGGTGATTATTATTTAAGACTGCTTTAGCGGGGGAATGCCAGGCGAGGACTGGTCCATCGACGCGACACTCGGCCGATACGCGCGGCCGTTTTCGCGAAAGGAAAATCTCCGCGAAATCGTAAAGAGGAGAAGATACGGCCTTGCATTCCTTCTATATCTGCCTCCCTGCACTCTCTCCTTCTTCCTCTCCCTTACCTCGATCGTTTCCCCGGTCCGATTCGCGAGTACCCGGTGGGTGGACGCGAGAACGCTGCATCTGCGCTCGCGCGCGCGCTACTCGCCGAGCGGAATCTCTTTTAATCGGCCCGGACCGGCTCCGCGGAGCGTCCCCCGGCAAATCGGTGAATTTATCAGTCGAGGATTTAGCGTAGTCTCGGCACGGAATCGACGCGGATTCATCGCGAATGCGCCGACGACGCCTCGCGCCGATAAAAACCGATTTTTATATCTTTCTGGGTTATCGCCGTCCGTTACTGCGCTCCGTCCGCGCGAACCCGCCGCGACGTTTCCAGTGCGAGCGACTAGAAAGCTACCGAGCGTGTTCACCCTCGTCGTGGTCCCCAACGTCGCTAGAAAGCGCGCGCGACACGCCTACGCGGCGAGGACTGCTCGCGCGTTTCGGCCAATGTCGCCGATTTCGTCGCGGCCTCGAACGATTGTCTAGAAATCGCTCGACCCCGCGGGCTACGCGCGGCTAGGACCTCGCGCGTTATTAATTCCGCTCGGAATAAATCTTCGTCCCACTTTGCGCGCAGTCGCAGGCCCATAAAAGGTGTCCGCTCCTTTAAATGCTAATTCCGCGTGGCCCGGGATCGATTAATCCGCCCCTGGGCCGATCCTCCGTTTCCCTCGAAATCTCGTCGACGGGTAAACCGATCGTGAGCGATCTGCCGTGGACAGCCTCGTTGATCTCTATGCCACTCGTGATTTACAGGATGGATCATTCCGCGAAGAAACGGTGGAAAACGGTGCAATTCCGATTTTTAAATCCCATATTTTATCGCTCTGACGTCGTTTTTGGAAACGCCATTCCGCTTCGCGATCGGATCGCGAAGAATTATCGAATCCGGGGCTCCCGGTGTTTATTTTCCTCGTCGTTTTTCCATAACCGTGTACGAACCGGTACGACTCTGCCAGTCGTCGATACATCGCCGAATCGAGGATCTATTTGCGTCCAGGGCCGTGCGAGGTGGAACAACGGAGTCTTGGAAAGCGGATAATTCAGAGCCGCCGGTCGTCGGAGTAGGCTATTTTTCCGCGGACGGGTATCAGGATCTGCCGGACGGACGTCTGCACCGGCGCGAAATACGCTCGTCCAATTACGCGAGGGAGACTTTGGCGACGTGGGTATCGCCTATCGGAACACGTGTATCGTGGAAACGCGAATGCAGGCCGAGATGGCCGGTTAATTGCCGTGTTTAAATCTCCCGCTCGGCTGCTCGCTTTATCGCCTCTATCCTCGGCCAGCGTTCTTTATCGAGCCGTGCCATTACTCCGGTTAGTTGATAGAGCGGAGAGAACGGCTGGATGCATTTAGCATGGGGATACAAATGACCTTATCACGCACCGCGTCTTCTCCGCCGATGCTAGTGTACATCGAGTCGAGTCGCCTTCGCGCCTCGAGTTTTCCGTCCCGATCCTGACAGTGTCGTTTCCGCCATTTTGTTGGCGACCAAGGGTCTCGTAACGGGGAAGAACGGAATAAGCAGCGAGGTAAATATAAATGTGATTTATTCTAAACTAAGTCTTGTTCTAGGCGCTAATTACTCTAGGCTGACTGTCGCTCGCTATCTCTCAAAAATTGCTATAACTGTGTAGGATGTGGGTATCGAGGTCTTCTATGAAACCATTCCAAATATTCCGTCTCCATGGGAGAGGTTTATATTAAGTGGGATAGTTGTCTTCTGTCGTGGTTCCTGTGATGACAGGAGCTGTCCTATGGTGCTAGCCTGTTGGTATCCTCGTGGTCGTCTTTGCTATTGTTAGGGTAGTAGGTAAAAGGACGACAGGAAAAGAAGGGATGCGTTTCGTCCCGGGCCTGCTAGTGGACTCGTTAGTAAGACTACCCTAGCAGGCTCTGCCTTAGACCAGGGATACTTAGGCAGCTCAGGAAGAACTCGAACCTCCTTCAAGCAGGAATCCATCTGTTAGCGAGGGTGAGAACTTGGTCCCTTCGATTTGAGACTCCGGTTATCACTGCCACGTGTTCCTCACTCTTATCGATAACCAGAGCTCGCCTAATCCTATATACTTTTACAATAATAAAAATATGACTTATTGGGAACTAACTTATTCTAGGCTTACGACTTTCACACTGACTATCTCTCAAAGAACTGCCACGTTTCACGTGCTTGCACTCTGTTTTCTTTCTTGATCGGTGGGTCACGTATCCTAAACTCTCAGAACTTCTTCGCAAGTTCTTGGAAAACCTCTAATTCCTATATATATTGTTACAGATCGCGTTTACAATTCCTGTTCTACAAATTCGATCGCTAGATTGTCGAAGATTTCCATTGAAAACGTCACTGAATAGGTTACCCCTATTGAAAGGTTGACAGTTCTGTATGAACTTCGGTGGAAGACGTTTCTTTTTACAATCAACAGCCGATTGTTATTTTGTCCGAACATTCTGGAAGCTGCTGAATTGTTCACCCTGAAGTTACTATCCGCTCTTTACTTGGAAAAATACCGGGTAGATATGAAAATCTCGTATCAGTGTAACTTTCTACTAGGCTTTCACTCTTCGCTTGCATTCGGTTGTCATAAACATCCCTTACATTCGATCCTTTTACACGTGGTCACTTTCATTCTAACAAGTCCTTTGCAAGTCCTTTAATTGAAACTTTGTAGATTTGTAGATTTCGTCATGCAGTTCAAGAATATATATCATTATAGCCGCCATTACTCGATAGTTTTTGAGATATTTACTAGGTTTACTATAATGATATATATTCTTGCACTGTCTGACGAAATCTACGAATCTACAAACTTTCAATTAAGTCGATAACCCGAAGGACTTGCACTCTTCTTACAAGTCCAAACATTCTTGACATTCTTTCAGGGCCGTACTTATCCCTTTCCTGCAGAAATGTAATTCGATTTCGATGAACGAAAATCGAGCGTGCGTGATCGTAGATCATGGGATCGCTGGGGCCGCCGGTCATTAGGCTAATGCAGCCTCGCTTATTTCCATGCAATCGATCCTCGTTGATTGCGTCGGCGCTCTCTCCCTCGTTGCGCCCTCTGTCCGTAAATATCGCGGCGCTGCGAGCGGAAGGGTTCGCGCAGTCGAAAGTGTCGGTGCTATCTTTAGCCTATGTTTCCATCGAACGCGACTAATTAGCCCGTAACGTCGTCGGCAGAGTTATCATCCGCGCACAGGATGCGCCTTTGGAATTACGCGCGAGGAAGCGGCGCTAGATAAGGCAAAACGCGGCTTTCGCGAG
Organism: Eufriesea mexicana; assembly: GCF_001483705.2. Taxonomy (NCBI): domain Eukaryota; kingdom Metazoa; phylum Arthropoda; class Insecta; order Hymenoptera; family Apidae; genus Eufriesea; species Eufriesea mexicana. The sequence continues at coordinate 526,773 of NW_016909491.1, read as the reverse complement.
GCAAGCGGGCCAAGGTTTCCGAGCGATAGCGCCGCAGGCAAACGCGCGAACACGCGTCGCGTAGACCTCGAGAAAAGAGGCATATTTCCGGAGGAAACGTGCAACGGAAAATCGCCAACACGCTGCGAATCGGGGAATCCTGGGTCGTTACATCGGCCAGAGCCTGCGGCGAAGGAATGCCAATGCGTCCTAATGAACGTCGATTCGTCGTCGAGATATCGAAGATGCGCGTAGGTACACGGTTGTGGGCATGAGCCTGGCTGGACTAGGTTCGTGTCTCTACTCGCGCAAACGACTTTGATGGAAAAAGGAAATTTCACCGTGTAAACGTCTTTGGATGAGCTACATTTCGCAATCCTTTAATCGTATTACGACATAAAGGAATGATTTACGATTCCAATTTACTCTCACTGCGCAGTTGACATCGCGTGCACTGGTATTCTTTACAGAGGGTGTCTTGGATTCTACGTGAAAAAGCGAATGGAAAATAGAGAATAACATTTCTTCGTTCGAGGCTTCGTTGTCGAGAAAATCCGCTTTGAATATGCACCGAGTGCACCGCTACACTGAGGCCCCCACCCGGCTAGTGAGCCAAGCTAGGTGCACGCGCACTCGGTGAATATTCCAAGTCGATTTTCTCAATTAGCAAGCTTCAAATGGAAAAATGTTATTCTTTATTTTCCATTTGCTTTTTCACGTAGAATCCCGGACACTCGCTGTAACGAATACCAAGGCACGCGATGTCAGTCAATTGGAATCATTACTTCATTACGCAATACGGCTAAAGAATTGCGAAATGTAGCTTATCCAAAGACGTCTACACGGTGAAATTTCCTTTTCCCATTGAAGTAGTTTGCTCGATTCGAGGCTCGAACCTAAAGCTAACAATAGGTGCACGATTTTCTTAATTAGGAAGCTTCAAATGAACAAACTTTATTTTCTATTTTCGATTTGCTTTTTCACGTAGAATCTCCTGCTTCTCGATTACATACCCTATGCTTGGATACCCTGTATAAACTCTCGTTTTCCTATGACTGCACTGGTGCGATCAGTGCAGCGCTTCGAGGATAGTTACTATACACCTACCTAAATCGCGATGTGATCTGCTTAATGAATATTTTATGAAAAACACCCCATCTCGGCGTAAATATTTATACGGCCTAGACGCGGGAATAGTTGGATACCTTCCCTGGTGCCTTCCTGAGCACGATCTTACACGTTCGACTGTGCACAGTCTGTCCTCGATCGTCTGCGATTTCGTCATGATAGGATTCTACCTACGCCAGTGGTTCCTAGAGAGTCCCCTACAGTGCCGGAAGAAGCGGGTGCCTAGATTGTGCCAAAAGGTATCGCGGGAATTCGCTAAAATCTAAGATCCTGCACACTAGAGACACACTTTCGGCAGGTCCCCGAGAAACCCCCCAATTTCGCATCGAGAAGGTAACCCGTGGAAAGGGGAACGATCCCGTTTTCTCGAAGTTGCCATTTTCCTCGGTCCCGAGAGTCCGACGACAGAAAAGACGATGGCGGCACGCGGCGTCGGAAAGAGAGACGATCCGAGAGTAGATTCTCTGCCAGTCGACAGCGACAGTGGAGAACGCTCGTGAGATCGAGAGCGAACACACGGAGATGTACCTCCGGGCGAAATTTCACCTTACGCAATTAAGCCAACGCGTCGGCTTCGCAGCCGCTTACATCAACGGTGTTACGCGTTGATCTTGCGCGCACCTGATCTTGCCGGTCCCCGCAACGCGACAGTTCGTACTTGAAACCCGTACTCTCGACACCGTCGACGTGTTCTTTAGCGATCCTACCGTGAAAAGGGAACCACTGGTGCTACTGGAACTATGCACCTGGGTAGCTTGGTGGCTCAGACGTCGGTCTCTGAACAATTCTCTTCTGTTTTTCCCGAGATTTCTGCTGGATTTTTAATTCTCTCTCTCCCCCTCTTTCTCTCTTTCTCTCCCTCCAGTCTTTCTCTCTCTCTCCCTCTCTATCTCTCTCTCCCTCTCTCCCCCCAGTCTTTCTCTCTCTCTCCCTCTCTTTCTCTATTTTTCTCCCCTCTCTCTCTCTCTCTTTCTCTCTTTCTTTTTTTTTTCTTTCTTTTTTCTTTCGTAGATCTCAGATCGTTTCGTCGTATTTAGCGAACGCTTCGTCACGGGACATTTGCGATGTATGGCGACTGTGGGATAGGAACGTGGGAGGAAAGGGAATATTTTGGACTTTGTTCCGTTGTTGCTGGCAACAAATCACACGACGGATTTCTCCGTGGATTCCGGCTTGCTCCTTTCCCTGTAAAACTGAGAAATTACGTTCCCCATTTTTCCTTTCACTCGTATTGTACGTACGCGGATGAACCAGGCTGCTCGATTTGCTTCCACGCGTCTTCCACGTTGCTAGGTTGATCGTTTTTGGACGAAGGACTCCACGACGTCCCAGATTTTACACTCGCCAGAGAATTTTACACTGATTTTACACCCTTCGACGCGAATTTTAATTTACGATCAGGTAATTTTTGTGGAGCTTACTTTTCGCTGTAAACTAATTCGTAATTGAAATTGCAGGATAATCCTGAGTCTTCGAAAATTGGGGGTTCTTCGAGCAACTCGCGATTTTTGGCTGCTGAATGACGTATTACACGAAAAGTAGAAACGTTTGGAGGTTCGTTCTTATGTTAAAAGTTAGGTTAGGGTAATTTTGAGTTTGTTAATAGGTATAATTGTAATTATTAATTAACCCTTTGCACTCGGTGATTTTTCTGTTACAGAAAAATAGTAGTTCCAAGACTTTCTGCCATAAAGTCGACGATATTTCTAAAGAAGTGAATAAGAAATCGTATGAAAATTAAAAGGTAGATTTATTTTACTCCAATATTCCACGCATCGTTGGGTAATTGTAAATTTGATGTATTAATTAGCATTCATTTTTAGAATCTGATTAAATGGCGACCGAGAGGCGCCTCTCCCCAGTGTAAAGGATTAATAATTATAATTATTTGTGTTTCTCGGTAATTATAATTAGTGATCAAAATTTAAAACTAATTTAAAAATAATTCCGGTCCTATATCATAGATGGCTCTGATCGAAACTCTACCTCATTGGCTGCATTACAGCCAATGAGATGAACTTGTGATCAGCACCATCTATGATTTTGGACTCGAAGCTCATGAAAGGAACAGGAACGCAGAATACGCGAGGAGGTATCTGACAACCTCCACCAGTTTCTAGTTGAAACTCATAGATAGCGCGCTGATGGTCAAAAGCTTCGCGTAAAAAGTCACAGATGGCGCTGATCGCAAATCTCATCTTATTGGCTGCATTAGCGCCAATCGACGCGTAGCACCACCCTTAGAAAAGGATATAAAATGGCTGATGACCAACACGATTAACTTGAAAGGAAAAATCATCAAATTAATCACTTTCTCAGGTTAATTTGTGAACTTTTATAATTGCATCCTAAAGAGGCAACCTCAAAGAACTTTCCAATATTATTTTTGATATAAATTACGGGTTAATTAATTAATTATTTGTAATTATTCCACAAAGTGTCTGAATTGTTACCGTAAATATTAGGAGTTAGTCATTAATTACTATCTTCTACGCAATTAATTTGTGAATTTCATGAACGCATGTTCTCATATAATTTTTTATCATATTTCACTTCTGGTTTTGTTCATAATTAAATATTTTAATGAATAAACATAGCGCTCGTTGTTACCGACTCATGTCCGTCTTCAAATAATAATTAATAACAAATTAATTGGCATCTAATTGTGTACGAAAATTATATAAGAATGTTGTCCAAAGATCCAGCTTTCCGGTGCATTTATAAAAGTTCATAAATTAATTGTAGAAATTTGGTAATTTGAGATTTTTCACAAATAGCAACATATTCAAAAAATTCTTGGCCCACAAATTTGTTCTGCCAATTTTGCGATCTTGTATTAGGCAAACATAACATTAGAGGAGCTCTCACGCTGACAGAATTCCAAGAATACTGAGCCTAAAAAATTCACAGCGTTGGCATGAAACCTTCTGCCAATGTTGCAATTTTGTATTAGGCGAACATAACATTAAAGGAGCTCTCACTCCGACAGAATTTCTGTAAAATAAAAAGCCTATAAATTTCGCAGCGTTGGCATGAAACCTTCTGTTAATTTCTGCGATTTTGTATTAGGCGAACATAACACGAGAGGAGGTCGTTTGTTGAACGATTCCAAAAAAATGACGTCATTTCCAAGAATTTCGTGGACAATACTTTTGCAGCCTCTGCGAGAAATCAGTGGCGAATGTCACGATTTTGTATCAGGAGAACATAACATGCAAGGAGGTCTATCGTCGAGCCAGTTCCAGGAATTCTCGGACAATACTTTTGCCGCCTTGAAGAAAAGTCTTTGGCCGATTTCACGATTTTGTATCAGGAGAACATAACATGCAAGGAAGTCTGTTGCCGAGCCAGTTCCAAGAATTCTCGGACAATACTTTCGCCACCTTGAAGGAAAGGCTCTGGCCGATTTCACGATTTTGTATCAGGAGAACATAACATGCAAGGAAGTCTGTCGCCGAGCCAGTTCCAAGAAATGACGTCAGTTCCAAGAATTCACGGACAATAATTTTGCCGCTTCTGGTCAATACTTTTGCCGCTTCTGGTCAATACTTTTGCCGTTTCTGGTCAATACTTTTACCGTTTCGGTGGACAATACTTTTGCTGTTTGTGGTCAATACTTTTGCCACTTCTGGTCAATACTTTTGCCGGTTGTGGCCAATACTTTTGCAGCCTCGACGTAAAATTTTCTGCCGATTTCGCGATTTTGTATCAGGAGAACATGACGTGACAGGAGGTCGCTCGACGAGACAGTTCCAAGAAATGACGTCATTTCCAAGAATTCTCGAACAATACTTTTGCAGCCTCGACGTAAAATTTTCGGCCGATTACGCGGTTTTGTACCAGGATAACATGACATGCAAGGAGGTCGCTCGTCCAAGTCATTTCCGAGAATTCTCCTGACAAAACTTTTGTGGTTTCAGCAAGAAATTTTTGGCCGATTTTGCGATCTTGCATTAGGATAACATAACATGAAAGGAGGTCGCTCGTCGAGTCAGTTCCAAGAAATGTCGTCATTTCCAAGAATTCTCCGGACAAAACTTTTACAGTTTCAGCAGTATATTTTTGGCCGATTTTGCGATTTTTTATTAGGATAACATAACATGAAAGGAGGTCGCTCGTCGAGTCAGTTCCAAGAAATGTCGTCATTTCTAAGAATTCTCTGGGCAATACTTTTGCAACACGGCAAGAAATTTTCAACCAATTTTGTCTCTTTGTATTAGGGTAACATAACATGATAGGAGGTTGCTCACCGACCTATTCTATGATTTTACATCATCTCCAATAATTCTCTGAACAATACTTTTTCTACTTTGTAGTACATTTTAATAATTTTACTTACCTTATACTTACCTTCCCTTACTTGGATTCCTTTCCTTACTTACAAGGAGTGTGCAAGTCGGTCGGGTCACCGATTTAGTTGAAACTTTGCGGCTTTGTAGATATCGTCATGAAGTTTAAGAAAATATATTATTATAGCCGCAATTACTAAATAGTTTTTAAGATGTTTGCGATTAAAGTTTTATTACATCCTTAATTAAATATATATTTCCAATGTCTTATCGTAACTGGAACGATCGAGAATTGATATACTGGAGGACTGGGGTTCGATTCCCATCCCTAGTTTTGATTATTTTTTAAAATATATTTTTTGTTTTGTATTTATTTTTCGCCTATGACAACATTGTAAGTACACAATTATAAATAAATTTTCTTACTAAAAAAAATTATTTTTTACGCTTTCTTATGCTAGTATATATTTATTACAAAATAATAAGAATATTATGCATGAAAAATACTTCTCTACAGCAATCTTATTTACTACTGAAAATACAAAACTATCGCTCGTGTAAGTAATAATTATTAAATAAAACATCCTATAAGAATGTTGCCTACAATTTCAACTTTGCTGTGCAGCTATAAATGTTCATAAATTAATCAGAAACGCTTGGAAATTTATTAATTTTCTACTGTACAATTGATTTCTAGTATCCAGTTCGAATAAAAATTTTACCGCCTGCAATCAGCGCCATCTATGACTTGGGCTTAAAAATCAAGAAAGTAATAAGAATATAGAATGGGCAAGGAGGTCGTCGAAATGCTCATCACGCGGTAGAGAAGGACAGAGAGGGGTTAGAAAAGGATAAAATGGCTCCAGCAGTGAAGAATTATTAATTATTCAATTTCTGTAAACAATTTGTGAACTTTTATAATTTCATTGCAAAGCTGGAACTCCAGGCTACATTTTTATATAATTTTCGTAAAGGATTGAACTTTAAATTGTTAGTTATTAATTTTTGTTTGATGGCATCTTTGATTCCGTAACGGCGGCCATCATGATCTTCCGTGAAAATATTTAATACTAAACGAAACTAGAATCAAAATGTGATCTAAAGTTATATGAGAAGATTCGCAAGAACATTGTTTTTATAATGCGTGCATAAAGATTCATAAATTAATTGCGTAAAGGGTCGTAATTAATGAAAAAACAATGGCGTCTTCGACAATCTCCGACAACAATTCCAACACTGCGCAGAACAATTATTAATAATTAATTAATTGGGGACAAATTTCTGTTGAAAAAAATCTTGGAAAGTTCTTAAGGGATCTGCCTTTACGATGGTACTACAAAAGTTCATAAATTAATCACAGATATTGAGTAATTAGTGAATTTTCCACTGCCGATTTGATTTATTAAAATATATTCGGAGCACATAACCAGAGTTAGTAAACTGATATCAGAGCCATCTATGTTCTCGTTGCGGAACTTGAGCTTCGAGTCTAAAATCATAGATGGCTCTGATGCCAGTTTACTAACTCTGGTTATGTGCTCCGAATATATTTTAATAAATCAAATCGGCAATGGAAAATTCACTAATTACTCAATATCTGGGATTAATTTATGAACTTTTGTAATACCATCGTAAAGGCAGATCCTTTAAGAACTTCCCAATATATTTTTCGATAGAAATTTGTCCCCAATTAATTAATTATTAATAATTGTTTTGCGCAGTGTTTGAATTGTTGTCGAAGATTGTCGAAGACGCTATTGCTTTTTCATTAATTACTATCCCTTACGCAATTAATTTATGAAATTTTAAGCACTCACTATAAAAACAATGTTCTTGCGAATCTTCTCATATAACTTTTGATCACATTTTGTTTCTAGTTTCGTTGAGCATTAAATATTTTCACGTTAGATCGTGATGGTCGCCGTTACGAAATCATAGACGCCATCAAATCAAAATTAATAACTAACAATTTAGAGCTAAATTCTTTACGAAAATTATATAAGAATTAAGCCTGATGTTCCAGCTTTGCAATGAAATTATAAAAGTTCATAAATTAATTACAGAATTGAGTAATTAATTAATTTTTCACTATCAGAGTCCTTTTATCCTTTTCTATCCCCTCTCTGTCCTTGTCTGCCAGGTGACGAGCTCTTTGGCGACCTCCTCGCCTATTCTATATTCCTATCACTTTCTTCATTTTTAAGCCAAATCATAGATGGCGCTGATC
>NW_016909491.1:436476-516632 GCF_001483705.2 Eufriesea mexicana | reverse complement strand
CGAACGGAAGTCGTAAAATTTGTGAAAGGAAAGATTTAGCCAACGATGAGACATAAGTAAACCAACGACGAAGCATTCGAATATTGTACGAAATACTCGAATGCTGAAACAAAGAGACAAATAGAATGAAAGAAATAAAATCTGGAAGAAGAAAAATAATTAGAACCTGAAAAAAGAAATTATTGTTAAATTATTTAAGAGAGTGGATAATGGCCACTGAATAGCCATTGATTTAACCAACGATGATACACAAATAAACCAACGATGAAGCATTCGAATATTGTACAAAATACTCGAATGCACAAACAATGACAATTAGAATAAAAGAAATAGAATCTGAAAGAAGTAAGATAATTAAAACCTGAAACAAAAAATAATTAGTAACTGAAAGAAAGAATTATTATTAAATTATTTAAGAGAGTGGACAATGGCCACTGAATAGCCATTGATCTAGCCAACGATGATATGCAAATAAACCAACGACGAAGCATTCGAATATTGTACAAAATACTCGTATGTACAAACAATGAAGTCTAGAATAAAAGAAATAGAATCTGAAAGAAGAAAGATAATTAAAACCTGAAACAAAAAATAATTAGTACCTGAAAGAAAGAATTATTATTAAATTATTTAAGAGGTTGGGGTGTGGGTATAGTGTACAGTGGCTGTCGACTAGCCAAAGGTCTAGTCAACGACCACTGATAACTACAACCTCACTTTCGGAACCCCTTCCCCACCGAAAAAATATTAACGCGCACCTTCCGAAGTCGAACCGACAAATGGCTCGAGCCTTCACGCGGGTCCCTTATATAGCGGCGGCCGGCCGGCCGAAAATCGGCGAAAATTTCCGAACTATACCGATTCCTTTAAAAGTTACTTTTCCGCTGTAATAACTAATAATTTATTATTTTTTTTTACTTTTATCGTTAATTCACGTTGTAAACTATTTGTTATCAATGATTCTAATTTGCTATTAACAATAAATTTATTAATTTATTAGCTCTTTGTAACTTACGAATACATTTTAACATAAATACGTTGTTTGTTTAATTAATAACTAATAATTTATTAACTATTTTGACTTTTATCGTTAATATACGTTACAAACTATTTGTTATCAACAACATTAATTTGCTATTAACAATAAATTTATTAATTTATTAACTTTTTGTAAGTTACGAATACATTTTAACACAAATACGTTGTTTGTTTAAGTAGTAGCTAATAATTTATTAACTTTTTCGACTTTTATCGTTAATACAGGTTGCAAAATATTTGTTATTAACAATAAATGTAGCAATTTATTAACTTTTTGCTAATTATAGATACATTTTCACGCAAATACGTTATATACACTAGTAATAGCCTATAATTTAGTAATTTTTCCACTTGTATTATAAATTTACGTTGTGATCAATTTGTTATTAGAAATAAATTTAATAATTTTTACACTTTTGCAAATAATAGGTACATTTAAACATTAATATGATATTGTTCAATAACCAATGAATTAATTCTTTTCTTATATTATAAATTTACGCTATGAACAATTTATTATTAATAAGAAATTGGATTATTTATACATTTTTATGCACTATAACTATATTTGAATGATGTCATTGCTAAGAATTCCGTCCACTTACTTCTCACAGCCTCAAAAATCATCAAATGTTTAACTGAAACATCGAAAATTTATAAAAGATAGGAGATATCTTAAACTTTGTGCGTAGCTCTTAGCTTGGTATCGTTTGCCAAAGATTTCTCTTTAGAAAACGATAGCAATTACCAGGTCTCACCACGAGGAGGTGGCCACGCATCGAGACCCGACATGCGCCCCAGTGGCGCATCCTACTGGCGCTATCCGTATCAAAGGAACCCTAATCTAACTTGGAGCGAATTAAAGTGACTCGACTGACACTTTATTTTATTTCGTGTCTTTCAAAGGGAATTTCGATTCGGTATACTGAAACTCTACTGTCGCAACGCTAAGATATTTTCAAGTTCCCATAAAAATAGGGAATGAAATATCAAACACGCGAGCAAATAGAAAATCGCGTCGCGCCCGAACGAATTCGCGATTATTCGAAAGACCGACTAGCCTACGAGACGTACTCTCGCGTACAAGACACCTTCATGTTTCGGCACCCTTCCGATCGAACCTAGCCCACCCAGCCACCACAGACCCTGCCATGACTTACTCGCGAACGAGAATGATCGACGAACCAGCGAAACACCCAAAATCAAGCCGAGGGTCCCTAGCGAGGCCCTGTAGCCGGTCACGCAGGCCCCTGCCACATGGGGGAGAAATTAATCATCCCATGGGGTCTGACCGCAGGCCCATATGCAATGTCACGGCTACAGGGCCCATACCCCGGTCGTGCACGCGCTGGTGCCCAGGACGACTAGGGCCGACAGACCCTCGGATTGACCCAGATGAGTGCCAGCCCGCCGACCACCCTAGAACCGATGCGTGACAAGGGTGGCAGTGGCGAGGGTGAGTGTCGGAACGAGTCGTTTGGATGACTTATGAAACATGGAGTTATCGAGTACACGAGAGTACGTCGCGCAGGCTAGTCGATACTTAGGAACGATCGCGATTATCGCGAGAACAAATATGTTCTATTTGGTAAACGAGGGGGATAAAAGGACGATAAAGAATTGATATATTTCGCTCCAAATTAGGTACTTTACCTTTGTACGGAAAGCGCGCACATGAAACTTAGCCTAGGCGTCTATCTTATGACTACTTATGAATACTTAAAAGTAAACGGACGCATCCCGCATTGTCCATTGATGTATTCTAAATAAAATCTGGAGGAAATTTGAGAATCTTGAGAAACCTAAAAGCTAAAACAGAATTTATTATTGTTAATATAAACCTGAAATTAAACGGATTAATACGAGGAAAGAAAACGAACGAATAGGAACCATGAATGTTAATCAAGTGGAAGAAGCAAGCCACCGATGAGACAGAAAAAAACCAACGACGAAACATTCGAATATTATACGAAATATTCGAATGTTCGAATGAAGATGAATAGAAACGAAAAAATAAAATGTGGAGAAAGAAGAATAATTAAAATCTGAAAAGAAAAAAAAATTAATTAGACCTGAAAATAAAAATTATTAACAATCGAACGATGAGATATAAACAACCCAACGACGAGACAAACAATTTAACGATGAAACATTCGAATATTGTATGAAATATTCGAATTCTGAAATAAAAATAAATAGAAACGAAAGAAAATCTGAAAAAAAGAAAAAATAATTAAAATCTGAAAAAAGAATTATTAACACCTGGAAACAATAAAAAGAAATTATTAATACCTGGAAACAAAAAAAAAAAATGATTAAATTGTTTAATGGGATGGGGTAAGGGTGGGTTGGCTAGCCGCAACCTCACTTCGGACCCCCCACCCCTCACGTACTCGAAATATTTTAGATGTTACACTCGCGATGCCAAACCGGCAAATGACTCAAGCAGCGGAGCGTCGTCCCTTATATAGCCGCCGATCGGCCGAGTTCCCCCACCCCAATCGGAAATTTTCGAACTTCGTCAATTTTATTAATTATTATTTTTCCATCTTAATATGCAATAATTTATTAATTTTTTTCGTTTTTATTATAAATTTACGTTGTAAACAATTTATTGTTAACAATAGTAATTTGTTATCAACAATAGGTGTAATAATTTATAAACTTTTTGCAAATTATACGCATATTTTAACACAAGTACATTATAATTTCATGTAATAACCAGTAATTTATTAATTTTTTCACTTTTATTATAAATTTACGTTGTAAATTTGTTGTTAACAATATTAATTTGTTATTTACAATAGGTGTAATAGTTTATAAACTTTTTCGCAAATTATAAAAATATTTTAATACAAATATGTTATAAGTTCAAGTAATAGCCAATAATTTATTAATTTTCTCCCTTTTATTCTTAAATTACGTTATGAACAATTAATCATTAATAATAAATTTGACAATTCGTACATTTGTTATAAACTATAGACTACATTCGTACTTTTGTAGGATAATTTACCACGATATGTATATGTATATTAAAATATTTTTATTTCCTCCATATTTTTGACTAAAATATTACGCGAAAAATAAAAACGTGGAAAGATTCATTTTCATCTTAAAAATTAGGTGGGAATTTATTTTTTAACAACTTTATATTAAAAAGTAATTCGTGCTACTGTATCGAATAGCGAATGTTTTTCAAATTACTAGTAATTTAAAAAAATTTCTTACAATTTTGCAATTAATATAAAAAGTACATGAAAACATGTACATATTATACACATAAAAAATGAGACCTACTGGACGATGACTTCTCATCGGACGCGCATTACTACGGCCCTGGTATAGAGAACTGATGATAAAAAACTTTTTCTAAAAATGCAGGAACATGCGTAGAAAGTACGCTCAATTTTAAACTTGGATGACCAATTATAGTTATTCAGAAGCTCAAATAATTATAATTACAGACATCCATAAACTCTAGATTCTCTCACCTAACCTATAAGATAACATCGAGCCTCCTAACATTCCTACCTTTTATCTAATGCTTCACTTAACCTAAAAATTCTACATTTTTCGAAAAACTCACGATCTTTGAAAATTGCCGATGATAGATTAATCGGAATTACGGATTCGAGTTCGGTAAATTAAACTCTTAACCCAGAAATTCTACATTTTTAGAAAGACTCACGATCTTCGAAAGTTGCCAGTGATAGATTAATCGGAATTACGGATTCGAGTTCGGTAAATTAAACTCTTGACCCAAAAATTCTACATTTTTGGAAAGACTCACGATCTTTGAAAGTTGCCAGTGATAGATTAATCGGAATTACGGATTCGAGTTCGGTAAATTAAACTCTTGACCCAAAAATTCTACATTTTTAGAAAGACACACGATCTTCGAAAATTGCGAATGATAGATTAATCGGAATTACGGATTCGAGTTCGGTAAATTAAACTCTTAACCCAGAAATTCTACATTTTTAGAAAGACTCACGATCTTCGAAAATTGCCGATGATAGATTAATCGGAATTACGGATTCGAGTTCGGTAAATTAAACTCCGCAAGGATCACCTAACGTTCATTACAGTCTAGCGAAAAATTAATTAAAGAATCGAGTTATTGTTGGGAAAAACGGGAGTTTTCGCAGATATCCGTCGGTTTCATCCACTCGTTAAAATATCGCTAAAACATCCCATTGATTCGTGACTCTCATACACGGTATCTTCGAATCGGAATGGCCTCGTATCGCGGCAACTGGCGCGAGTATCGGAAGGGTTAAGCGGAGCAGAGACACGGAGGACGTTCGTGGTTGCTAGCTTTTATTATCTGGCGGCTGGGAAAATTGCACGGCTCGGTCGAAACGAGGGGTGCAGCAGCGACGAATAGCAATGCAAGCGGCGAGAAGGCGATTTCGTTGCAAAGGCTCGACGGAATCGTGGCAATCGGAAAACGCTTGCCCGATGAGGCAGCGACGAAGAATAGAAATCGGCTATTCCAGATCGCGCGCACCTACCTACTCACCCACTCACCCACCTACCGTTCCCGACAGCCTATCCACCTCTTCTCTCGCGAAGGCTAAACTCCGCTCTCGCGAGCCAGCCTGCAGCTCGTTGTAAAAGTTCCGCTCGTGTGTACGAGTCCCGCCGCTATCGTACGCGTAACACGCTTCGCAACGCTCCAACGATCTTTCTTCTATCCTTCCCCACGCGAGTTTCTTTTGTAATAAAAATACACCCAGGGAACACGGATTGGCAAAGAAAGATGTTAGATTTAACTCTTTGCGCTCGAAGATGAAGATCTTTTCGCTGTAAGGATGTAACGACTCAAAGCTTTTCTCGTGTTTCTAGGTTCGGTGACACCATTTGTGATTGAATGAAAGAATAAAATCTCGTGTATTTCCAATTATTGAATTATATTCAACGTTTTATACCTTCGCCTGCAATATCGTGCGAGACTCGTGGCGAGGAAATCGGGTCGAACATGAGTATCACGGGCGAGAGACGTGATTCGTTAATGAGGCTCACGTAAACGTCAGATGGTTAAGTTTTCGCCAATGTCTTTTTGTCTTAGTTACGTGTCATTCCTCGACGTGTGACGGACCTTGCTGTTAACTATAGCATGCATTATCTGAACCTAAAAGGTAAGCCAAAGAGTTAAGCTTCAAGGAGTTAAACGGTGTCTGAGAGTACCCAGCAAAGGGTTAAAATATATATATTACGAGCTAAATACATCGAAGCGACGATAAGAACAGTCAAAAAATGCGCCAGTCATAGTTTTCGAATTCCTCTTATGCTACATGTCTCCCTGATTTCCCATTTGTTCCAAAGAGATTCACAATCGATGCGTGATGACAATATCTTGGGGTCTAGCACAGCACACATACCGCTTATAATATAAACCAAGTAAGAGAAGAAATTTCGATTTAACGCGTGCTAGGTGTTCAGCTGTCTAAACGAGACTGAAAAATGAAGAGAAAAATGTGTATAACTCGATTAGTTACGTCCTGCAATACTATAATTGCATTCGCCATGACTCTGACACTAGGCACCGTCGACGATTGGCGCATCTGGTCTTCGTCTACCATCGTTGCCTTCGAATATTCTCTCTTTCTCTCTCTCTCTTCTTCTCTTCCGGGTTTCCTTCCTTCGTTTTCTCGCATTTTTCACGCGAGGACCTCCGGAGTCCTGCGTCTCCGCGTCCTCCGCGAATTACGGGGTCAACGAAGATGGCGGACGAGGGTAACCCACTCGCGTGTTCTCCACGAGACGAAGCCTCGCGAGTTGATTTTCACGTGGGTCGCCGGAAACGTCACGGAAGATCGATCGAACGAACGAAGAGCCCGATTTAGAGACCGCGAAGCGGAAGAAGGCTGTGCGCTGTTGGACAAAGGATAGGAGACATCGAGTCGCACTCGACTCGAAAAATATTTGAACGGAGAAATTGGTTCGAATCTCGTCGCCACGATTCCGGCTTGCGATCGCAAACGTCCCTCTTTTATCGACGGGGGTGGAAATTCGACGGGAAACCACGATCGAATTCATATAAGGTGTTCTAGGTGCCGTTTCCATGGTAGATTTCTGTGGAACGTGAGAGACGTACAGAGGTCTTTCAATTATTTGATGATTGCAACGAAATTTTGGAATTTTACAAATTTAATTTGCAAAACTAATTTTATTGTCCTATTATCCACGATTAATTCTAATTCTTTTAAGCGGAATTAAGGAGGCCTTCTGGTCCACAGGTAATTTTTCTCGGAGAAACGATAAGAGATAAAAGTTTGACTTCTTTCTGGGAATATTCAGAATTCTGTTCAACCCAGAATAAACAGAAATGATACAAATTTCTGAAACACACGTACAACACGTCTACCATATTGACGCGATCGTGGCTCTCCTATTTGCTTGAAACATACAGATTAGGAAGCATTCTCTTTAATAAGGATACAATTATGATCGAAATTCGGAAATATAAAATATTTTCATATATAAACAAAATTTCTATCGTATAAACCTTTAAGAAAAGATAGTAAATCACATTGGACCTCAATTGCCCCAGTTTTCTGACCTCGTTAATACAAAAGAAATGGAAATAACACTGTGAACCTCGTGGCGCGTGGTGTCTCTGGGTCGAAGTTTGTCTCATTTCCGACAAGTTGGTCAAACCTTTCCGATCTCTTCATTTTGGTTTCTTTTCATATCGTTTGAGAGACGGAAGCGAGTAATGGCGGATCGCAAAGAGCGAAACCGAGCAGGTAATACTCGAAGCTTCGTCCCCACCGATTCTCAGACTCTTTAGTCTCCATTTTCACCAATATTGTTGGAGAGTTATAATCTCCTGCTCCATGTTGCTAGACGCTTCTAGCCACATCTGGCATTTCTTTTCGCTATTCAAATAAAATCTAACAGTGGAAGTCACTTCGAAACTATCGCAAAGAAAGTACGTATAGTTATTCCAATTGCGAGACACTATCCCAGTAAAACGTAATCCATCCACTGTATTAACCCTTTGCACTCGAGAGGCGCCTCTCAGTCGCCATTTAATCAGATTCTAAAGATGGATATTAATTAATACATCCAATTTCCAATTACCCAACGATGCGTGGAATATCGAGGTAGAATAATTCTACGTCTTCTACACGATTTCTTATTTACCGTTTTAAAATCATCGTCGACTTTATGGCAGAAAGTCATCGAATTACTCTCTTCCTGTAACGAGAAAATCGTCGAGTGCAAAGGGTTAACCACTTGCGCTATAAAGACGTGCCACGCACGTCGAGATGTTTCTGTTCCAAAGCCGCCAGCGACGTGTGTACCACGTCGCTAGGTATTTGTCGCAGAAACAAAAACGACGTGTCCGTCGCGTCGGCTAAGTTAGCTCTGCGAGTCGGTGCTGCGTCAATGTAACGCCTTTTCGCGTGTTGTATTGTAGAGCGCGACACGGGAACCGAAAGTTAAATCGTAGCGCAAGTGGTTAAACAACAAATGCGATCTAAGCCTGACATAGACGCGACAGCAGAGTCGAATCCGGCGAGTATCAGCGCGACACATTCCGAATTCGCGACAGTGGGGTCGCGTTATCGCGTAACCTTGTCTCCTAATCCTTCACCTGGGAAGAAAAGCACGTGGATCGGGGTGCGCGCGGTCCAAAATGGCGGACTAACGAGATTCCTGCGGAGAGATCGGTGTCCAGGCTGTAATCTCGCGATGGCGCGCGTCAGCTTCGCCCGGCCGGGTTATCGATTGCTTAATAACACGATCCGTGTCCCCGGCGTCCATTGATTTCTCTTCCGCCCCAGTTAAGGTTACGAATCGGCCGGTTATCTCACGGTTCGTCGAGTATCGGTCCGGGGAAAAAGTGTTTGACCCGTTGGCCGGAGGAAAATTGATTTCAGGCCCCGGCCGACAGCGGAATCCGGACGGTGGAGGGTGAACCGGGCGATTGAGAAATTGTCGCACGCGCGACCGTACTTGGTCAACCGATAAACCGTGCCGACTGTCGCGGACTATCGATAGAATTCCCCTCCACAGTCCACAGGATGGACGCAACGTACGCGCGAGATATATCGAGCGGGGCGATCGAGAGGACCGAGTGTGTCCAAGGGACACGCTCCGCGCGTCTCTCGCTCCTCGTCGATCTTTACGAGCTCTGCTCCGAGGCAAACCTGGTCCGGAGGTTTCGAATAACGTCGTGAAAAGCTAGAGATGCCTGTAGAGGAGCCGATGACGACGCAGAAGACGTACGAGGACGTTACGCGAGCACTCGGCGCACTCTCACGACTGCGCTATCTCGATCCTCGCGAGCGGAGGATCGCGTGGTTATCGTTGGAAACTGGTCTCGCGGACGTTGACGAATGTCAAGCGAAGAGGAGCCAGCGACGAGGCGAGACTAAAGCGTGGCGCGTGCTTTCGCGTAACTCGAGATTTCCGCGAGCCCGCGCGGAACGCGGCTACGAGGGCAGGATGTTGGATTATCCGGCGCAATTAGAGAAGAGCGGGGGATGGTAGATTCGCGGGAAACCGATCTGGAAGGATGTCGGTGCGCGACTGAGTTCCAACCGGGACGGCGTGCGACCAGATATCGCGTCGTTCTCAGAAGAAGAAGGAAGAACGCGTTTCCTCGTTGCGATTGGCTCCTTATGCAACCGCGTTGTGCCTCTTTCCACTGTGCATACAGTCATTGTTCGCAGCCGGGAAATTGGGGACCAGGGTTCCCATCCTTTCAAACGCGGATCCGTACTTTCCCCACCGCGGAGGACCTTCCGCGTTCGTCGGCGCGATCGGACGATCGGCGTTCGAAGGATAGTCGCATCGGTAATTAACGCGGGAACTCGAGGAGGCGCGATCCGCGGTGTCCTCCGGGAGAAATTTCCGCGTCGGCGGCACGCGATGGGAGTTAATTAAAATTACGAGCGGCAATTAGCGACCGTTACGCGACGGCGTTATTCGGTGAAAGCGTGGAGAACGTCCTATCTCCTCGTCTCTCTCTCTCTCGATTTACGTATCTCGTCTCCGAGTCCATTAATCTCCCGACGCGTTCTCCTTTTTGTTCGGCTTATCCGGCGCGGATCTATCTTCCGATATTGTATCTAATAATCCGTGTGCGTCGGTACGAAACCGCCGACGGATATTTTAATCCGCTTCCTTTCTCTCGAGCCAGTCGCGGCTAGTCACGCGCCGGTCCAAGCTCCGACTCCGATCGCGCCATTTCGTACGCTCGAGATCGCTCCGCTTCTCCGCTGCCAGTCTAGGCGGCTCCCGTTGCGTAAGCAGGAAGCGGGCACCCAGACGCCTTCATCGACAGGCGACATCCACGCGGCCATTCGATCAGGTATACGTGCGTTTATATTTAGATTAGGAGCGAGAAATTTCTCGGAGAAATGGCGGAGAAATGGCGCGGCGAGGGAGGAACGGGGGGAATCCGTTGACAGGGGGATGGCGTCCGGACGCGGAACGTCGCGAGCGCGAGTACGAGGATATTTTAATCGGCAGCCTTTCACTGACGCGCGACAAATTATCGCGGTCGTAAATTACATCTGCAAATGGTTCCGGTGGCGAGTCACGGTCGCACGACTCGCGTCTGCGGATCGCGCGGACAACGCGGCCACGCGCGGGGCGTTTTCGCGTTTAATTTTACAATCGATTAACCGTCTACCCGTGTTGCTCCGAAAGTAATAGGTTCCGGTGTTTAACGGCGCGCGTCGCGGTAATTTCAAGGTAATTAGGATATTCGTGGGAACCTCTTCATTAAAGCGGCATTAAAGACGCGTCGCTGTCTCGAGCGCGATCGCAGAAACCGGTCCCGCTACGAACCCACGTGATAATCTCGCTGTTTCTCCGGATTAAAGGGAAATAACGTACTCGCCTTCCTATTTATAGCCCGTTTCAGCCGCGTCCAGGAGCGCCTCGAACGCGCCGCGCTCTGCTCGCGGATTCGAGGCTGCACTCGAGCAGATTCCCCGGGGATCGCGTGATCGAGACCGATCTGTTCACCGTTTTCCGCGCACCTGCATCCCCGTCGATCGTCGATCCGTTAATAGGAGGGGAACGAGAGCACGGAACGGTCGAAATTCGCCTACGATGGAGAGAAGGCGAGACAGTTGCATAAGCGTCGCGGCGCGCACGAATTTCCCTTTCGAGCGCGCGCGTAACGGTGTCGCCGACGAATCGAACGCGACCTACTGCGCGCGTAAGTTCGTGCCGACTCTGCCGGCGAAAGCGTTCGAGGGTCAAGTGGAAATCGATCTCGCGTTTGTCCAGACATCGCTGCTATCCGGTCCCGCTGCAATTGCTCCATCGCGGCGAGCGATAATTCCTCCTCCGCTCGTAAACTCCTCTCTTTTCCTCTCTTCTCCTCTCCTCTTCCCCGAGTTCCTATTTTTCCCAATTTCCTCCTCGCCGCGAGGACGATCGGTAACTCAATCGGTATCGGTGGAACGCTCGAGCGATTGAAGGCTTAACTCGCGAATTCGCGGGTTCGTGGATTGGTATCTGGATGGAACTCGGTTAAAGACACGGCGACGCGAAAGCGGGAATACAAAGAAATTAATTAAGCGATCGGGGTGTGGGATCGGTGTCTGGAACGTGACCGTGGCACGGCTCGGCTCGGTTCCGCTCGATGCTCGAGTGCGGCGCGAACAAGGTGGATTGACACGTGCCGCTGACACCGACATTGGCGTAGCTTGCAAAATGTCAAGTGCACGCGCGCGATCCGAGACGTTTCTCTTCTCGTCGTGCCGCATCGATCGGCTTCTTGAAATTCCCAGGACACGGGGGGACAGGACTCGTTCCCGAGACAATGGTACCGCGATACGTCCTCGTCGCCGGGTCTTCCGACCCCGAGGCTCTGCCCTCCCCTTCGTTCTTCCTTTCTGCCACTCGGTTCAAGGTTCCGACAGGATTCGATGGCCGTTATTTCGCCGCGCTGTTGTAGCTACTCGCGTGCGTACTCGGTGGCCGTGATACTCGCTGGGATGGAAGATCGGTGAGATCGGCGCCGTGAAAAGCGGACGACAATGTCTCGGAGGCGGTTGCCGCGAGGGAAGCTACCATCGCTGGCGAGCCGTATCCCGCGAACGCGGCTGAAATCCATAAAGTATCGCGATGTTTTACGATGTAGTAAAGTGACGCAGGCTGCGGGCGACAGCGCCGCGAACAGCATTTCTCATTTATTCGTTCTTGTAAATTTATACCGCAGCCGACATTCGCGTGGTTTAAGCATGCGTGGTAAACGTCCGGGGATGTCGTTCCTTGTATTTCACGACTACGCTAGCCGGGATTAAACCACCGATCCTCTCCGATCAGCGGGGATACCGCGCCGATTCCCGCCGATTTTGGGAACGTCTCGAATTCTACGAGGCGAGCACGCAAAGATCGTCCCGCGACTTTCGAGATCGGCAATGTCCGACAATGATTAATCGTCCATCGCTTTGTCGCAACGACATATCAATGCCGCCATAGAGATCTATAGATCGTCGCGGTAAATCCTCGCGCTCGGTCGGATTTCGAAATTTCTCCGAGAAGTCGAGCGATATTCCAAATAATTTTCGCGAACGATAGAGACGTCGTTAAGCACACCGCGAGACTACCAGTTGGATTAACCAGCGCGCTGTCAACCTGTCAAAGTTATCGCGCGTTGCGTCTGTCGATGAGGAGGGCCCATTGTTATTCATCCTAGTGACGTGGCGATAATAACAATGGCCGATAATAATAATTTGTGCTCGCGCACGGGTAACGGAGAACATCGGTCTGAACGTGCTTCTTCTCCGTTAAGACGTACCACGGATGAATACTAACCCTTTGCACGCGAGAGGTGAGCTTCAGTCACCATTTCATAAAATTTGGGGGATCGATATTAATTACTATATCAAATTTAATGTAATGTAACAGCGTGCGAGGGTATCGAAATCGATTAATTCTACAATTCTTTATTTACTGCTCAAAATGCATCGTCAGTCTTTTAGTAGAGAATCTTTGAATTTTGACTCTTCTGTAGCCAAAAAATCGTCGAGTACAAAGGGTTAATATTCGCGTCGAAGCGAAACGAGAGGAGAACTGTCCCTCTGCGATGGAGACGATTTCCAACAGTAGTCTTCGCGATTTACCTTGGTCCCTCGATGACGAGGTGAGGATTGACAGCGCGAATCCGTTGCCACTGGTATCGCAAGAACGCGCTCGAAATCGCGAGTACCTTGGTCCCTCGATGACGAGGTGAGGATTGACAGCGCGAATCCGTTGCCACTGGTATCGCAACAACGCGCTCGGTGACTCGTCCGCTGTCTCTAATTTCGCGTCGCGAAGACGTCGGTGGCGGACGAGATTCTTTCCACGGCGTCGGTTCTCATGCCTCCCGCTCTGTAATCCGATCGAATTTAGCCGGCAACGCGATATGAAAACTCGACGCCCGGTATGCGCCGAGCTGTAATCCTTATCTGCTTATCGACCGACGCTGCAACGCGTGCGATCCTCTTCTGCGTCTTTTCTTCGTCTCTGACTGCGGAGGCTTCGTCGTCTCTATTCGACTGTGATCATCCTCGTCTGCGAGTCGGAGAGCACTCGAAAACGCTGCTCGAAATCAATCTTAACGCGTTCCCTGCCAAGCCCTTTTTGCCCATCATGATCTCTAGGCTATTTGTTGTTTTGGATAAAAGTAGATATGTTATCGCATAATATTTTATTACATCGTCAATCCATAAGTAATTAGCTTGTTTAGAGTAGTTGTCACACCGTGTACCATTTATGGTACACGTGGCCTGCATATTAAATTTAACGCGTATTTAAATTTAACGAATGGCACATGTGGCACGGAACGTGTTAATGGGAATTAACGCGTTCTTCTAATTTTTGCAAATTCGTCGAGGAAACATCAACGTAGAATTTAGACTGTCGAACGTATGAGTTGCAATCTCACACGGTCGTCACACGATCTTTATTTGACAGCTAGGTGATGCCGGTTGGACCGCCACAAGCCGAAATTCGAAAAGCCTGGCTTATCGTTCTTGTTCGTAAAATATTGTTTCAGATCGCATTTACAACTCCTCTTCTATGAGTTCCATCGCTGGATTGCCGAAAGATCCAAATATACGCGACGTAGAATTAGATTAACCCTATTGAACGCTAAACGCTGTCAACTCGATTCGCTAAACTTCGGTGAAAGACGCCCCTTTTTATACTGATCAATCGCGATTGTAGCCGAACATTCTAGTAGATCCTGGATTACTATTACGAAAGTTAGAAGTCTCGCCTGAATATCCTGGAAGGTGCTGGATTACTATTTTTCGGAAGTTACAGTGCGCTCTTGTTACTAAGTCGGAGTACACGGTGGATATGAGAAACTCGTAACAATATTTTATAAGATATTGGATAAGGTACGACGACTGCCAACGCGAATTGTAAATGACAGCGAAGCCTATAATTGTCCGCGTTCCCCGAGCCTAATATCTGTCACGTGCAATTATCACACACGTAGTCTTTCTAACTTAATTTCGCGTTCTTTTCCCAAATTTCACTCGTTCATGTGAAAAACGGACGCGACGGACTACCAAGCCTAGTGGGACTCATTGACAGACTACTGGAAGACACTATTGCAACGAAAAATCCGCAAAAGTAGAAAGGAAATTGCGGCAATTATCGCACATGTAGCCTTCCTAACCTAATTTCGCGTTCTTTTCCCAAATTTCTACTCGTTCATGCGAAAAACGGACGCGACGAAGTACCAGGTCTAGTGAAACTCATCGAGACACTACTGGGAGATATCACTGCGACGAAAAAACCGTAAAAATAAGGAGGAAATCGCGGCAGCTATCACACATGCAGCCTTTCTAACCTAATTTCGTGTTCTTTTCCCAAATCTCACCATTCATGTGAAAAACGGACGCGACGAAGTACCAGGCCCAGTGGGACTCATCGACAGACTACTGGGAGACATCATCACGAAGAAAAATCCGCGAAAATACGAAGGAAGTCGCGGCAGTTATCACACATGTAGCCTTTCTAACCTAATTTCGCGTTCTTTTCCCAAATCTCACCATTCATGTGAAAAACGGACGCGACGAAGTACCAGGCCCAGTGGGACTCATCGACAGACTACTGGGAGACATCATCACGAAGAAAAATCCGCGAAAATAGGAAGGAAGTCGCGGCAGTTATCACACATGTAGCCTTTCTAACCTAATTTCGCGTTCTTTTCCCAAATCTCACCATTCATGTGAAAAACGGACGCGACGAAGTACCAGGCCCAGTGAGACTCATGGACAGACTACTGGAAGATACCATTGCAACGAAAAATCCGCGAAAGTAGAAAGGAAATCGCGCTCGACTCTAACCCGTCTTAAATTTGACACCGGATGCTCGCACCTGACCCGGGACAAAGGATTCCCAGGAAGCTGTACGGGACAGTTACCCGAGAAAGTGTCCAATCCGAAAACCCTCAGAGCTTCCTCGCGGGGCCCCGATACCCGCTAGCGCGGTTACCACCGCGGCGAAATTTCGCGCGCTCCCGAGAGCGAAGAGAGAAACGAGGCGCCAGGCAAACCGATCGTTATCCGGCGAGCTAATCCGAGGTTACGTCGCTCCCTAATTGCGAGCTCTTTCACGGTACTAAGTTGCCGCTTACTCGGATCCGCCCCGCTTAAACTCCGCGTTAAATTCGGCCAAAGTAGCTTCCTCCGTTCACGGACACCTACCGTCCCTCGGCACGCGGCCAGTCAGCCGGCACCGTTTCTCAGCCTGTTACCTGGAACCTTCTCGAAATCGCGGATGGTTCGCGCGATTTCCTGCACGATCTATGGATTATTCCTGGAAGGAAGCCGTCCGGGGTGGTCCGGCCTCGTCACGCCATGTCCCGCGCTCTTCGCTGCCAACGCGTGCTTCTACCCGAAAACTCGAATTATCGTCGGCTTTCTCGGTCTTCAGCTGATAATTAATAGTCGCGAGAGCGAGCTCGAGGTTTGTCCTATTCTTTTTCTCCCAAAAATACTGCCAATTCGATTCCCTTTGGCATAATCGCTCATTTGTGTTGCTCAGTCGATCCTCCATGCTAAATCACGTGCCCTCTGACGGCAATCGGATTTCAACCAATTGCACCTTCTAGATGCTTACTCGCGGCTATATCTTATCCGAGTTCTTCACCGATACGTTAGATCGATAAATCGAGTTAGCAAATCATCGTGAGCAGGTCACGCGCCATGTCTCGCGCTGTTCGCTGTTAACGCGTGTTTCTACCCGAAAATTCGAATTATCGTCGGCTTTCTCGGTCTTCGGCTGATAATTAACAATCGCGAGAGCGAGCTCTAGTTTATTCCTACTCTTTTTCCCCAAAAAATCCTGCCAATTCGATTTCCTTTGGCGTCATAGGGCAAGTCACGCGCCATGTCTCGCGCTGTTCGCTGTCAACGCGTGTTTCTACCCGAAAATTCGAATTATCGTCGACTTTCTCGGTTTTCAACTGATAATTAATAGTCGCGAGAGCGAGCTCGAGTTTATTCCTACTCTTTTTCCCCAAAAAATCCTGCCAATTCGATTTCCTTTGGCGTCATAGAACAGGTCACGCGCCATGTCTCGCGCTGTTCGCTGTCAACGCGTGTTTCTACCCGAAAACTCGAATTATCGTCGACTTTCTTGGTTTTCGGCTGATAATTAACAATCGCGAGAGCGAGCTCTAGTTTATTCCTACTCTTTTTCCCCAAAAAATCCTGCCAATTCGATTTCCTTTGGCGTCATAGAGCAGGTCACGCGCCATGTCTCGCGCTGTTCGCTGTGAACGCGTGTTTCTACCCGAAAATTCGAATTATCGTTGGCTTTCTCGTTCTTCGGCTGATAATTAACAATCGCGAGAGCGAGCTCTAGTTTATTCCTATTCTTTTTCTCCCAAAAATCCTACCAATTCGATTCCCTTTGGCTTCACTGCTCATCTTTGTTGCTTAGTCGTTAGTCGATGCCAAATCACACGCCCTCTGACGGCAATCGGATTTCAACCAATTGCACCTTCTAGATGCTTACTCGCGGCTTTATCTTATCCGAGTTCTTCTCCGATACGTTAGATCGATAGATCGAGTTACCAAAGCATCGCGAGTACCTCACGCCGCAACCGGATCTAGGAACCGTTTACGCGTCGACTCGGGGTAACGATGAAAGCGAGGAGCACGGTGGTGTTTCGAATCGAATGGAAACGGCCGGGAAGGTGCATTATTCGCGATGGGGTAGAGGCGCCTCAGTAAATTGTCGAGGTAAACCTGGAAACGAATCTCTATAGAGAGTTTCCGAGGAAATGGAACGCTTCGACGAAGACGTTTTTGGTGGCGCTATTTTCGACCGGAATTTCGAATTGAGGAGGGATTTTGGCGTAGACGGAAAAAGGATTCGGGTTTTCCTTTGCTTCGATCAATGGATCAATATTCCGAGAATTTATTTTCAAATTTTCAGGGTAATCGTGAAGATATTAAGGGCCTCGCAGCGTCTTCGCACGCTTTAAACGCGTTTTTCTCGAATATATCTTTTGCAAAATGGCGAGAAAGGTATTTCAAAAGCTAGGTTATCAATTCGCTTGAAATTTAGCATTCGTGTACTATGATACGTGTGCTAATCAATGAATGTCTTTTAACACGTCAAACGTCACGCCTAGGGATCCCTAGGGACCGCGCTAGGCTTTCCGGTCTGTATGGTCTCACCGGTCTGTATGGCCCGGAATTAGCATAAGGGCTAACTGTGGCGTTTAACGTGTTAAGTATGAGTATAACTACGACTGAATTTATAAATTCATTTTATTTTCCCTAAAACATCGGCTATTCCCTGATAACAATTGCAATAATATAAATAAGACGCGCGAACTGTGAATATACGTCTCTAGTAATTTTCCTAGTAATTTATTATAAAGTGATACTTCTTTTTACCAATGAATCCTTGATTCTTTATCGAAATATAATCAAAATATAATCCTACCCCGTTTCACATTTCTGATAAAATAAATATGACGCGTGAACTATGAATATACGACCCTAGTAATTTCCCTAGTAACTTATTACAAAGTAATACTTCTTTTTACCAATGAATCCTTGATTCTTTATCGAAATATAATCAAAATATAATCCTACCCCGTTTCACATTTCTGATAAAATAAATATGACGCGTGAACTATGAATATATGACCCTAGTAATTTCCCTAGTAACTTATTACAAAGTAATACTTCTTTTTACCAACGAATCCCTAATTCTTTATCGAAATATAATCAAAATATAATCCTACCCCGTTTCACATTTCTGATAAAATAGATATGACACGTGAACTATGAATATACGACCCTAGTAATTTCCCTAGTAACTTATTACAATGTAATACTTCTTTTTACCAATGAATCCCTGATCCTTTATCGAAATATAATCAAAATATGATCCTACCCCGTTTCACATTTCTGATAAAATAGATATGACACGTGAACTATGAATATACGACCCTAGTAATTTCCCTAGTAACTTATTACAATGTAATACTTCTTTTTACCAATGAATCTTTGATTCTTTATCGAAATATATTCAAAATATAATTCTACCCGGTTTCACCTTTCTGATAAAATAAATATGACACGTGAACTATGAATATACGACCCTAGTAATTTCCCTAGTAATTTATTACAAAGTGATACTTCTTTTTACCAATGAATCCCTAATTCTTTATCGAAATATAATCAAAATATGATCCTACCCCGTTTCACATTTCTGATAAAATTTACAATAAGAGTATTTACCTGTAAATTGCTCGATGTCAGTGTCGCACTCCATAATTCCGCAGTCGAGGATGGTTAAGCTTAGATCCCGGCGTAGAATTCCGAATACAGATGTTTTTGGGACGTTTTTGCAAGCAGATATTTCTTCAATCACTTTGGAAACCACGTTTCGTTCTGCTTTTCACGCACAATATCGCGAGCCTCGCAAACAGTGCCGAACGCGACTGTCTCAGGTGAGACGCGTGGCTGAACTGGCACCGAACTTAAACAATAGGCTCGAGGTGAATTTTCGACGACGTGTTTTCGTTTCGACGAGTCTCGACTCGTCAGCTGCGTGTTATTCTTCGCGTTAGTACGAAATGGCTCGACGGGTGACCGATCTTCCTGTTGACCGTGCCACGTGCCATCGAACCTTCTAGAGTCTTCGAACGAACGTTCGGTTGGTAATATTTATATTCTATCCTCACAATTTCCACGCTGTTCTAAAAACAATTTGCGTTGGGCGATAGAGTAGTCCGTGACCAATGGTAGAGGAATCGGTTTGAAGATTTCTGTTGGACACAGAGAAGGTATTTACATATTTATTTTATCAAGGAGACTAGTAATTTAAGTAGCTAGAGAAATAACAATTTGGACGTGTTTCTGCAACGTTTAACGATTACTTTTATCGCTTTCTGCTTCGGTTACGCGTTATTCTTGAAATAACTCGACGTGTGGTGGATTCTGTTGATTGTGGCACAGGCCATCCGAAGTTAAATCGTATTTGAAAGGGAAGAGGACCCATCGACGTGAGAAATAGCGAAGATCCTTGAGATCCAAAAATGGCTAGTAGTTATGACACAGGTCATCCGAAGTTAAATCGTAGGACAAGGGGTAAAAACCCAAAATCTGCTATTAGTCTGCGACCTCTGGCACCCCCGACATCGTCGTTGCACGGCTATGATGTATTCCAACAAAAAGACACGAGATTTTGATAGAATTTGGGATGGGAGTGGAGTTAAAAGAAAGGAACACTTATTATAAGAGAAAGCACTTTAACCCATTTGCATCATGACTCTACTTAAAAAGGAAAGAAACAGATATTATTTTATAAATAGAATATTGTGCGCTCGGTGATAGTAGACAATCACGGCTCGCGGAATATTCCGCGCTTGGTGATAGTAGACAGTCGCGGCTCGCGGAATATTCCGCGCTTGGTGATAGTAGACAATCACGGCTCGCGGAATATTCCGCGCTTGGATACAAATGGGTTAACAATAAATATCTCGATCGGTGTGTGCAGTTCAACGATTCCTTAGAGAGTGAGTCGCTTGAACAAAAGAATTCGGCAGGTGACCGACCGACACGCACGCAATCATACATCAGTACGTAATCAAAAAACATTTTAACATCGAGGTTACATGTAAGATGTCTCGACATCTTTTCTCTATTTTATCATTATTGGAGTACACCATAACGCTTCAACGACGATGTTGGGGATGTCAGAGATCGCAGACCAGTAGCGAATTTTGGGTCTTTACCCCCTGGCCTACGATTTAACTTCGGATAGCCTTTGCCATAATCACTAGAATCGTCAGTCGTGCTTGACGTTGCAGACTAGTAGCCATTTTTGGATCTCAAGGACCTTCGCTATTATTCTGGCATCAGGGTTCATCTTCCGAGTTTGGGAAACACGCAAATGTTCGGTGTCTACACGAACAAGCGAAGAAGCATTCCACCTCGAGAAAGCGTTTAAGTCCGAAGTGTGTTCTAGACTGAAGGGGTTAATTCGGGGCGGAAGAAGGACGCCGGAGTGGCAGACGCGGCGATAAGGGTGGACGACGAAAAATCCTCGAGCGTGTTTGCGTTGGGGCCGGTAGTAGCCTAAATCAACTCGCACGCGCTTCTCTCGCGAATAATAAACGGCTTTGCGTGCCACGATCGAATTCCCTGGGTTTGGACTAGCAAATTTTTTGGCAGATCAAGTTCCAATTTTAGTTTTCGTTGGAATACAACGATTTTGTTCTATACAGACCAGTGTTCGTCGGTTTTGTTTCTATTCCACCATTTTCTGTCACGGACAAGACCGTAGACCTGGTCCATTTCTAGCTCTAACCGCGTGACTGTGTCATTACACGGTTGCAGCAATTCTTATTGCACTAAATGCGCGTTCTTTTTCCTGCGAAATAATTGTATTTCCTACAGCTTCAGTTTTAATTTTAATTCCACGCAGCGGGATCTCTAGGGTGCTGTGCTGAAAGGTGCCATGGTGTTTAGTTCGTGTGAAAGCTTCCTATCTTAATTACTATTTTTTCCAATTAAACCTGAACCACGTGCATAAATACGCAGTTTCGCTCCGTTTAGTTTTATTAAAGCAACTGTTACTCGAGGATAGAATGGGGCAATATCTCTATCTTTAACGGAAAACGCAAAGCATATTTGCAGTGAAGATAATGGCGCAATAAACGCGAAATATTGTATCGAAATGATAAGCCAGTTCTCGTTAACTTTCTGACCACTTAACTAATCACGCAGTCATTAATGTAAACACTGATAATTCGTCTCTTTGGACGGACTATAGTAATTAAAAGTACCCAGAAAGTGAATATATCTAAGATATTATTCATATACCAATGATTAAAAATAAATAAATTAATTAAAATTGCAGTTAATCCTTTGCACTCGAGGAGCACCCTTTAGTCGCCATTTAATAAAATTTCGAAGATCGATATTAACCTTTGCACTCGACGACTTTTTCGTTGCAGAAAAATAGCAATTCGAAGATTTTCTGTCATACAGTCGACGATATTTTTCAAATGGTAAATGAGAAATCATATGCAAATTAAGACGTAGAATTATTTTTCGTCGACATTCCACACATCGTTAAGTAATTTTAAATTTGATATATTAATTAACGTCGATCTTTAGAATATGATTAAATCGTGATTGAGAGTCACCTCTCGAGTGCAAAGGGTTAATTAACCCTTTGACTGCCATGTTGAAATCACACGTTTCACATAGGACGCCATGGGAATGCACCGCTAGATGCAAGATTTGTTCCAATATTTTTTTGATCGATGTTCTAATACAAATTTTTAATTGTTGAATGGGGCACTTTTTATTTCAAAGTATCTTCTAATTAGCGGTTATATTCAAAATTCACTAACTGTCAATTTTCATTCAATTTTTACAATTATAGTTTCACGAGAAACCGGTCATATATGACCAACGTGATAATCAAAGTGTTAACCCTTTGCACTCGACGATTTTTTCGCTACAGAGGAATAGAAAATCAAAGATTCTCTATTAAAAAGCTGACGATAATTTTTTAATCAGTAAATAAAGATTTGTACAATAATAGAATTGTAGAATTATTTGATTTCGATACCTCGCACACTGTTACATTACATTAAATTTGATATATTAATTAATATCGATCTTCCAAATTTTACGAAATGATGACCGAGGGTCACCTCTCGAGTGCAAAGGGTTAATATGTCAAATTTAAGATAATACAACGGTGTGCGAGCTATCGAAATCAAATAATTCTACGTTAATTTAATTATTATACAATTTCTTATTCACTGCTCAAAGAAATATCATCGGCTTTATAACAGAAAATTTTTGAACTCCTACTATTCTTTAGCCAAAAAATCATCGAATGCAAAGGGTTAAACGAAGAATGCAATGCACGATGCCATCCAGCACAGATTTTCAGAAACTGGTATTAACCCTTTCGCTATGACGAACGTCGTCAGGAAGCCTCTCCCGTAGAACGAAGCAACGTGTCAAAGATGGTAGCATTATTATTAAAGGGGTTATAACGCAAGGAATAGTAGTCAGTGGAAAACTGTGGAAAAGCTGTATAGATCTTTATTGAACGGGCGAATGGTTAGAACTGGCCTGTTTAGGGCCTCGCAGGTCAAAAGTCTTCAGAAGACTGGTGACAAAAGACAAAACACCGGGGGGAGGGATCACCCCCACATCGTTGGAATGTAGAGTTTACTTCGCTATTGAGTTTTATCTTAACAATTATGATAGTGTAGTCTTCAGCATTCGGTCTTTTGACGCCAATTTTTCAAAGAAAAAAGAAAAAAGGAAAAACTGACCATCGCAATAGAGCTTGCAACTCTTTGCGAACAGAGCTTTAGCTTAGGAATGGTAGCACTTGTCTTAATTTTTTACTCAATTTTTGTAACCGGTGATTCTGTAGTCACCCATCGAGTGTAGATGGCATCTCGTAGCCGGTGATCAACCCTTAGAGCGCTATGGACGCATATATGCGTCCGGCGAGTCACCAGCAGGGACGGTGGACGCATATATGCGTTGTTCAATTTTTTCGGTCTTCCATGCAATAGTATTACATGTAACTTCATTTGAGACAAATATATGTGTTTCTTAGCAACGGTAGTAAAAAAAGACAAATGATGGAACAAATAATAATATATCTGTTCTGAGTATCATTAGTAATGTAATAAGAATATAATATAAAAATAATATAAAAATTTATCATACACAAATAAACTATTAATTTTTGTTCCTTATTTTTATATTAAGTCATATTGTAAATTTGATTGATTCTAATAGATAATCGATGCTTGAAAATAACGTTTCTTTATTATTTAACCTGCTGCAAAAGAATTAGAATAATAACTTGTTAGTTGCGCCTTGAACAATTAATCAACAGGACTCGCACTAGCGAGAAGTATTCCGTTCACAGTGATCGTCAGCGTTAAGCACGCACAGTCCCTTTGAAACCCTTCGACAGAAAGTCGTCCGCACTCTAAGGGTTAACCCTTTCGGTACTACTGCCGCACAATGGCGTCGGCCATGAAACATTCTCTGGGTACTACCGTCGCCTATTGGCGGCATCCACGAAACGTCACCGATGACTGTCGCGGTCCGAATGAAAAATTAAGTGTTAATCACGCTCGAGATTTCTACGAATACCGCAAAACACGTTTTCGTGGCTTCCAGTGCCACCACTCTTGTGGAAAACTTCCTCGTACCACGAATGTATAACCGCGGCCAGCTCCTCCGTACCGAACGGGTTAGTCACCCGTAGTAGCGAAAGGGTTAAGACGATTATGGGTAGCCGAGTTCCTCGAATGCCTTCGGTTCCGATGGTCTTCCGCGTGCTCCGCCATCGTGGTTGATAACGCCGCGAGGGTGAGACGATAACTCATCCGTGCGATCCGGGGTTAGGGAGCCCACCCTCGCGAGGATGTCCCCATGGTAACGCGAGTCCGAAAGGAAAAGCTCGCGGGTGTAAGACACAGGCACCGTTTCTCCGAGTTTATGGCAGGATCTTAATCCACGGATATACCGTGTCCGATGGAAATTCCGCGTCGGCCAGCTCTGAAAATACGAGCTAGATAGGTGACTCTCGGGTCTCTTTGAAATTCCGCTCCCGAGATTTCCTAACGCTGCAACATCTATCAAGCGTATAGATCTTGCTTATTTAAAATATTAAATATCGGAAAGGGATTCGCGTTATGGGAAAGAACAAAGCGAGTTATTCGAAAGTTTGACTTAAATTCTATAGCAATTCTGGAATGACGGAGACAGATCCATTATCGTTCGAGATATTAACCCCCTATCGACCGAATATATATTTTTCTTCACTATAAGAATTGTATTTAACATAAAATCAACAAATATCAACCACTAAATTCGTCGGTTTTGACAATTTTATTATAACGAATTCATAACGAAAGCTTGAATTAACAACGTTTGTATTATTGTGCCGAGACAAGATAATTTTCCACGCCATCTTGTGGAAAAAAGGTCATAGAGGACCTAACCTATCATGATCGAATAGCCGGTAAATGAAAAAGAATTAGAATTTTTAAGAATGGAACCACGGGAGGTATTGTAAAAATAATTATGAATATGTCGAATGTTTAATAAAATACCCATACATTAGCATGTAACTTGAAAGTTACAGGGGCCCATAGAGGGTTAACAATTGACAAAACAATACCGAGTTCGAGATACCATCGTCACAGTACAGTATAATGGCGAAACTGGCCTTGAGACACCGAAAATTCACGATAGAACAAGAACACGATAACGCAGACTCAAAACTCGTAAACTGATTTAACTTAGGGGAAAAACACCATGATAACGAAAACACACAAAGATGCACTCTTTTAAAAATCTCTTTCCAAAATCAAACGACTCACGCTTGTGCTGGTCACACGATTTCCAAGGACTCTGTTTTGCTTGTCAAGGACCACGCTTTTATGCTTTCCTTAACCTACGCTTCACCTCCCCGTAGAGAAGTGACGGAACTTAATTTTGTTATATAAAATAACCTTTCGATTTGCTTCTAGAAGATATCGATCGGTTTACAATTTGTTTTTGTTGGCAATAGCCGATTCGCGATTTCTTTTGGTATCCTACATCACTGTATCCGTTGGATTAATTTGTTCACCGATTATTTAAATTCCACAGCGATTCTAGAATAATCAAGAACAAAGCGAGTTATTTGAAAATTTATTTCGAAGCGTGAATCGAGGGAAGATAAGAGAGATGGATCGTTCGTTCTTGTTTAATAAGCTAGAGGAGTAATGGAAGGGAGGTTTTGTTTGTTCGTTGGTGTTTGTACAGTGCGTAGTATAGATGTCTGGTTTATAATTAACGTACTTAAAACTAGGATGTTTTTGTGTCTAGACTAGCTCTGGAAAAAGGTCATCTGTGAAAAACGATAGCAATTACCCGGTCTCGGCGGATGGAGATGGCATATTACGCGTCGGAAACGCGCTATCGTTGAATTATATCGTGGAATAATTATATCGAATGATCAAAAAATGGATATTAAATTATACACAGGCAGAGATGCAGCGTTTTCGCATCTTGGAGCATTGCTGATCCAATATGCGATCTATTCTATTCGAAATTTGCGATCTTTATATGTTATAATCAGCGATCGACTGGCGAAAAGATGCAATTATTATACAAAAATCGTGTGTGTCACGATAATCGACGATTTATTAATTTTTATTTTTCTTATCGTGGTCGAAGGACGGAAGACAATGTTTCCAAAATTTTCCTTTCCAAAGGTCTTTATTGCACTGTCTGTTCTTCGACTCGAAGGGTTGACACACTTTGATCGATATCTCGCCATCAATAGTCTTAACTCGGTAACAGTTTATCCCGAAATATTTATAGTACTCGACGGACAGAGGATCAAGTACTATACACGGACTAATTATTAGCAAGATACATACAAAACACGTCTCTTTTAAATTTTTTACTACATTTTCTGCCGAAGTATTTTCGAACGTAAAAAGAACCGGACATTTTTTGGACCTTCATTCGTAATTTTACTACACTATGAAAGAGTTAAACGTTTTAGACGTAAACAGTCGAAGACTCTGTATATTGTTTGACTGTTTACGTCGTTTATTCCAAAGATCGTTTACATTATAAATTAGTACTTCGATCGATACCTCGTTGATGATATTAACCCTTTGCGCTCGACGATATTTTGGCTGAAGAAGGGTACGAGTTGAAAAATTTTCTGTTATGATGCTCGTGATATTTTTTGAGCAGTAAATAAGAAATCGTATAATAATTAACACGTAGAATTATTTAATTTCGATACCTCGAACAGTGTTACATTGTCTTAAATTTGATACATTAATTAATATCGAGCTTCGAAATTTGATCAAATGGTAACTGAAGGACGCCCCTCGAGTGCAAAGGGTTAATATCGATCTTGCAAATTTTATGAAATGGTGACTGAGTATCACCTCTCGAGTGTAAAGGGTTAATATCGATCTTCGAAATTTTATCAAGTGGCGACTGGAGGGCGCCCCTCGAGTGCTCTAGTTAATTTTAATAAACGACGAATGTAACGATTCGAAAGTTATTTTTACTGTAAAAGTATTTTTACTCGTGTCATAATCCATAGCATAAATTTCCGTGCTTATTTTTATCATCGTTCTGTCAAAAGAAATTAGGTTAATTAAGGATCCCCGGTTAAGAACAACGTGGATGCGCGCGTAAAATTAAACGCGTCGCGATTAATTAAAGTCGCGGAATTGTATCGGGGAAATAGAAAATAACGATTCGGCGAGATGGCTCGGAGAATCGATATATCGCCGCGTTCGGCTGTCGTAATTTCTATTTCGACCCCTATCCGGGTTCAATCTCGATTTCGGCTGCCGATCGCGAATCCGATTCCGCTTTATCTGCAATCGGAATTTATGCGCGGCGGTGGAAAAACGCGATTCGAGAGCTGGCTGCGCCAGTAGCTAGACGGCTGATAACTTTATAGTTGACAATGTTTCCATTTGAACCTTGCACGCTGCTGGAGCGAGGCGTGCACGCGCTGGCTGCTGGCGGATCGCGAGCGGCCGCTTATTCCTGCGGGCTGTTCACGCGTTTGCTAATCTGCTTATCGGTAATCTGTAAACGGATTACACCGGAACACAGGCTCTCGGCATCGACGTTGATTTATCTTCCACGCGAGCGACTTTGCCTATCGATCCGCCCGATAACGCGTTAACGATCTTCGTTTTTCCCGCGCCATCGGGATCTCGCCTGATCGATGATCGATTTTCGCCGCGGCATCGAGCGGGGAACCGTCGTCGAGGAGGTTTTTACGAGAAGAAGCTTATTCCTGTAACTCGATTGTCCCGAGATTACGGGACAGATAAGGGAAAAGTGGGAAAGATGGGGAGATTCCGAGTCGGGCAGGAAGCGCGATTGTCGGCGAGGTGTAACGGTGAATTAGCGGCTAAAAGAATGGTTTGTCTCGTTGCAGATGTTGCGCTCGCCATACCTTCTTGGTCCATATCTGGTCGGCGGGATTGCACTCCGATTATGGTGAGTAAGTGCCCCCTCCTCTCTGCTCGCTATCAATTATTTATGACGCTGCGCCACACCGTTCCATGACTCGGTTCTCGCAAGGACAACAACTTCCAATGGAGGAGGGACATTTCGACCGAATTTTCGTCTCGACAGAGACGATCGTCGTGCTGCGCGAACCGTTCCAACACCTCCGGCATTTTATTCCGGCCACGATCAATTGTACTCGACGATCAGGCTACAGCGATCGGGCAGATGATCGGTCGATGGAAAACTAAAGGAATAAAATCGTGAAAAAGATACGAACAAAGCGACAATGTTGAATACGGAATTTTTAATAAAAATTTAAAAATTGTTTAGAGCGTGGTAGGTTTCGCGTTAGAAATGCGAGTATGTACTATTCGGTACACGTAAAGAGGGGCACGATGCACGCGTAAACGCAGAATTATAGAAAGGGATGAAAAACGTCGCCATTATGGTACTCTCGGAATTTTTAATAAAAATTAGGAAATTGTTTAAATCGCAGATTTCGTATTAAAAGCGCGTATACTGTTCGATACACGTAAGAAGGGATACGGTTCACGCGTAAACGCAGAATTATACAAAGGGATGAAAAACGTCGCCATTATGGTACTCTCGGAATTTTTAATAAAAGTTAGAAAATTGTTTAAATCGCAGATTTCGTATTAAAAGCGCGTATACTGTTCGATACACGTAAGAAGGGATACGGTTCACGCGTAAACGCAGAATTATAGAAAGGGATGAAAAACGTCGCCATCATGGTACTCTCGAAATTTTTAATAAAAATTAGAAAATTGTTTAAATCGCAGATTTCGTATTAAAAGCGCGTATACTGTTCGATACACGTAAGAAGGGATACGGTTCACGCGTAAACGCAGAATTATAGAAAGGGATGAAAGACGTCGCGATTATGGTAGTCTCGGAATTTTTAATAAAAATTAGAAAATTGTTTAAATCGCAGATTTCGTATTAAAAACGCGTATACTGTTCGGTACACGTAAAAAGGGGCACGGTGTACGCGTAAACGCAGAATTATAGAAAGGGATGAAAAACGTCGCCATTATGGTACTCTCGGAATTTTTAATAAAAATTAGGAAATTGTTTAAATCGCAGATTTCGTATTAAAAGCGCGTATACTGTTCGATACACGTAAGAAGGGATACGGTTCACGCGTAAACGCAGAATTATACAAAGGGATGAAAAACGTCGCCATTATGGTACTCTCGGAATTTTGAATAAAAATTTGAAAATTGGTTAGGTCGTGGTAGGTTTTATATTTGAAACGCGTGTACTGTTTGATACACGTAAGAAGGGCTACGGTTCACGCGTAAACGCAAGGCTATAGAAAGGGATGAAAGACGTCGCGATTATGACACTTCCAGAGTTTTCAATAAAAATTTGAAAATTGGTTAAGTCGTGGTAGGTTTCGCATTAGAAACGCGAGTATGTACTATTCGAGACACGTGAGAAGAGGGAACATGGTACCCGCATAAACATAGAGCTATAGAAAAAGATCAAAGACTATAGTACTCTCGGAATTTTTAATAAAAATTTGAAAATTATTTAGATTGTAGATTTCGCGTTAAAAACGCGTGTACTGTTCGATGCACGTAAGAAGAGACACGATACACGCATAAACGCATAGGCGTCGCGATTATGATAATCTCGGAATTTTTAATAAAAATTTGAAAATTATTTAGATTGTAGATTTCGCGTTAAAAACGCGTGTGCTGTTCGAAACACGTAAGAAGAGACACGCATAAACGCATAGGCGTCGCGATTATGGTAGTCTCGGAATTTTTAATAAAAATTTGAAAATTAGTTAGATCATGATAGGTTTCATATTTGAAGCGCGTGTACTGTTCGATACAGCATTGTAAGAATGGACACGATACAGACATAAACGTCGCGATTATGGTACTCTTGGCCCCGCTCCATCGGAGACTCAGGAACCCGAAAGAATCGCTAAAAGCGATCTCGTTACGATTACCCTCTCCATTTTTAATCTCCATTTGGTTCCAGCTATATCCTCTATCCGCGATCGCGAATTTTCCGATTAAACTCGAAGAATCAGAGAATCGTATTCCCATCGAATTCTCGGCCGCGATCCCACGGCGGCACCGATTTTTCCCGCGCTCCGGAGGATCCGATATACCGCGCGGGCCATGCATTATGGAACATCCACACCCATCGCCAGCTGGATCCGTGGTTTATTATTTGCTCGTCGGCCGGCCGATGATATCGCAAGAATTTTCTGCCGCCGGAAACTGGGGCAGAGCTGCATCGCGCGTTACGTCGATGAACCTCGCGTCGGCCGCTCACCCGCCGCGATACTCGCTCCGGTATCAATAACGGGCCACGCGTGATTCGTTAATCCCGATACCGATCGATCCTCCGGCCCCGGTGCGAATCCACGCGGCAGAGACGTACGGCCGGGCGCGATCGCCGCCATTATTAACT
This sequence comes from Eufriesea mexicana, assembly GCF_001483705.2. Lineage (NCBI taxonomy): Eukaryota > Metazoa > Arthropoda > Insecta > Hymenoptera > Apidae > Eufriesea > Eufriesea mexicana. Next base: position 486,597 of record NW_016909491.1, on the reverse strand, counting down.
CGCTAAACCGCTAAGGGAAGCGACAGGTGTCGATCGGGGATGGTTTTTTCGGAGCCGAAGAGCGCTACGCGTCGCCGGAAACACGCTCGATCGGAAGGGAATAATGGCGCGCGAGGGATCCTTGTTCGCGAGGATCTATACCGTAGGAGATCGTAATCGGTTGCACCGGCAGGCCGTTTTGTTGGTCGCTGCTAGTAGTCCGCGCTCTCGATTTACCGTTACCACTTCTCCAGATGCCGGAGAACAGAGTCCGGCCTCTAATCTTACGGGCACCGTCGTCTAATTAAAAGCTCGCAGAAAAATCGCCATTTGCCTCGAACGGTAGATTCGCCGATAGCGCGCTTCCTGTCGCCAACTCGAGCACACCTCCACTCCAGCCGCGTGGTATTCGTACGCACGGTACAGTTAGGATCCGTTTAACCTCCAGACTTGCTCCGAGCGCAACTTCCTGCTTTCGTCATCCCGTCCAAATCCGCCACCCGATAGGAAAAATCGCGAGATTTCAATGGAACGATCCTAAATCTTCGAAGTTTCGATTAATTCGTACTACGAAGAGGCCATATAGTCCAATAGTCTAACGAGGCAACGCGTTTTATGAAAAATTTGGAGGTTAGGGAAGCGATTGGCTGGTCTCGGAAGGCGACCGGTGTAGATGGAAATGCTAGATCGGCGAACCTCGTCTAGGTGGGACGGCGATCGACGAGCACGAAGGACGCGAAAGCGAGAGCGATAATCGACTAATTACGAAGATCGATCGGCGACGGGAAGGGAGATTGGCGAGTAGTTAAATGTCGAGACGCATTCGTTAAGCGCGCAGACGGAGAGGAGCTTAACGAACGAGCGCTGTTCGATCGGTCGTTTTTTCGACCAGGTAGATTATTGGCCGGAGCGGTACAAAAGGAGCGATCCGAGCTCGTTTGCATTGTACGCTCGCGCATTGTGTACGGGGCCGCGTCGCAGGCTGGCCCACTTTCTTTACCCTCTTGTTCCTTCCGTCGCGCCCCACAGCCCGCGGCTGTCGAGCTTCGAAATTAATAAGACCGTTGCTCGACGCATCCTGACCTTGCCCTTTTGTTCTCGTCGTCCGCGACGCCCCGACCGCGAACGCGACCCTGGGATCGATCGACCGACCTTTTCCGAGCCCCGATCGCGCGTGGATCCCGCTGTCGGCCCTCTCGTTGCCACGCATCGCGCGTTTCCATCGATCGATAAACGGTAGGCGCGGCTGGAAAACCCGCGATATCGAAAAGATCGGCCGGGCCCTCTTTCTCTTTCCGGCGAAACCTCGTGGATCGCGAATGCATTCGAGGCACGTGCTCGCGTACACGCGTCGATCGTGCTAATTCGAACGGTCGCGGCGTGCGCAGGGCCCGTCCCACCGTAATCGGCACGACCATCGTTCTCCCTTCTACGGTTTCCAGCACGATCAAGCGTCTCCGAGCCTGCGATTTCCGCCACTCGTCTCGACCTCGTTCAGATCGAGGAATTCGGAATTCGAGGACCACGAATTTATACGAAAATAATTCGGCGAAACAAGCGAATCATGACGGAGAGTCACTTCCGACGAAGTGGAGATTCGGTGATCGATGAAATGCAGTATTTTTATTATTCAAAGCGCATAATGGCGAAATAATAATAAATTCGCGATATAAGACCACATTCTTACCCAATGTCACGTTTATCTTATTGTCAATTACGAGTGACCACCGTGACGCCATGACGGTTATATTCGAAATGCACTAACCGTGAATTTTCTTTTAATTTTTACAATCGTAAGTATTTCGAGCGTCCCGGTCACCAGTGACCATCGTGGCCTGTCATATACGACCAACGTGACAGTCAAAGCGTGAACGAGTCTACCGGCAGAGCTCGTAGCGGAGTACTCGGGCCCGAAAGGACGTCGCGTTGGTCCTCGCGACGGGAGGTGGCCGTGACGGGAGACGGAGGAACTCGGACGCGACTCGGGGCCCAGGCGCGATCTACACGAGAGATGGAAGCAGGATCGAAGCGGGATCGATGGAGCACGGGTCGGCGAGCACGGGCCGCGCTCTCGCATGACTCAGCCGGCTGGTATTTCGCGACACGCGATACCGGGCTCAAGCGGCGGTTTATTAACGCGGCGCGGGTAATTCTGACCACGACCGAGCATTAGAAATCCCCGTAGCCTTCCGAGCGTGCGCATACGCTCGACCGTGAAAGGATTGCAATTGCAACGCGCGCGTTCCGCCACGGAATCTCGTCTGGCCGAGCTAACGATACCCCCGTTCGTTTTATTCCCGTCCGTTGCTCAACTTTCTCGCGAGTGCGCGCCGAGGGCACGGGAAAACCGTGCTCGAAAACGATACTTGGCCAAGAGCGAAACGGAGAAAGAGAGAAGCAGGAACCGCAGCGCGATTTATTTATTCCCCCGATTATCGCGGAATATTTCCGTCACGACGGGAAGGTTGCGCGTCGACGATGCGACGCCGATTACGTGCAAACGGGAGAGCGGCGAGAGCGCACGGTGTGTGTACCCCCATAGGTGTACACGGCAGAGAAAACCGGTCCTTTATAATTACAGGGTCCACGGCGGACAGGCCGTCCACCGATGTACAAGGGTACGCACCCTGAATAAACGTCCGGCGAAGCACGCTCGTGATTTCGGTCTTCTCTAATCGCTCGCTCGTTCGAGCGTGTGCGCCCGGGCACGCAGAGCGAAATTTTCAGCCGTCGTTTACGCGAACGTTACCCGAACGTAACCCGAACCCGCGGCGAGTTTACCACGAGCCGAGTTTCGTCCCTCGGGGCGAAACTCCGGGTCGGGAACCGTTTCCCTATCCCCCCCCCCGGCACCGTCGATCATTCCGCCGACGAGCACGAGCTGGGCCCGTTCGACGGGTCATAAATCTTGCATCGCGCGGATTCTTTCCCCGGAGATGTTTCGCAGGATCGCAGGGATGGCGGAGGATGACGACGTGGAAGAGCGAGCGTGACAGGGACGGCATTCGCGCACGACTGGAATCGGCAACGGTCGGAGCTGCGAGAAACACGCTGTCGTGACCCGTCAGCTCCGCATGCCGATGTTCCAGGCTGCGTATCCCCGTCGCCACGCAGGACTAGACACGGCCACGTACGAGGGTACCCTCGGGATCGGACGTGCCGTCGAATCTGCCCGGCCGTGGAACAAAATGGCAGCGACCGCTGCGATTTTTCCAGCCTTCGCGCGGATCGATGGTTTTCGACGGAAAAAGCCGAGCGACAGCGCGGTCCGCGTCGCGGTAATTGCACGACGCGACGCGATATTAATTCGCGAGCAATTAATCCAATTAATTTGCATAAACTGGATTACCGATAATTGCTTCCGCAACCAGCGAAACAATGGCCGCCGCGCGCGGGGCTGACGCGAGATGTAAATGAGGATTCGGTGGCGGATCGGCGCGGGTGAAAGCGTTGTCCCTTTCGATGTTCCGGCATCCTTTTTGCCACGGCCCGGAGGAGGTGTCGAAATCAATGAGGGGCCCTCAGGTGGAATAAAAAACGCCGCGATACACGCGTCGGGAACACGATGGGTGTGGTCGATATATTCGGCCAGCGTTTTTCTCCGTCCCTTTTTGCCCTGGCCGCGAACTCGCCGCGCCAGGCTCTAATTCTAACGCCGCGGATCAAAGAGCCAAGGCCCGCCTAGCTCATTAGTCATAATTGACGCCTCGATGCCTGGAATTATCGCCGATAGACTGCCCCGGCCGTGGCGGCTCGTCGGATCGACGAGAATTTCGCGCGCCGCGCGTTAGGGACAAAGACGAGGGGTCGAGAACGGGGGGAGGAAAAGAAGCGTCGGGTCTTCGGGGTGGACGAAAAATCTCGGGACGGGACTATCGATCGACGCTCGCGCCGTTCCCGTGGAAATTGGAAATAAAAACAGCGCGGTGCCTCGGACGCGGACGCGGACGGGGGGGTAACGAGCGCGAACGCGATGGAAACGCGATGGCAGCGCGAGATTCCTCGAGCGAGCGGAAAGATAATGGCGCGAGCTGGCACGCTTCATTGCAAAGTCTCGAAGGAGCAAGACGACGAAGATAGAGGAAGAAGACGAGGGAGCAGAAGAAGAGTCGCAGGAAGGAGAGGGGAGAGAGAGAAAAAGTGGCAGTACGATGCGGGAGGCATGTCCGGCGGCGGTGCGGCGTGTTTCGCATTTAATTAGCCACCATATGCGGCAATTAATTAAGAATTTCTCGCGGTATCGATGGTTTTACCCGGGGTCCGTTAGCCGTGTCCCGGCCGGCGACGGTTTGCAGCGAGCGAGCGCGCGATCCGATTTGTCCGCGTCGGTTTTTCTCGCGGAAAAAGATCGGCAGACCGGATGGAAGTGTATAAGGCGAAAGTCGGCGAGCGATGGCGGGAGGAAAGTTACGGGCTAGCGGCGCGTTGGCAGGCGAGAGCGATTCCGATCGGTCGACGAGGACCGATCGCGCTCAGAGGAGAATTCCACGGCGAACGAACGCCGCGCGTACCGTTGGCGTGGCGCGCGATAACCGGTAATAGCCTGGACGGTAACAGTAACAGTGTAACTGACCTACAGACTGCTCCACACCTGGATGCACCTCGAACGCTGCGAAAACGCCGGCGCGTGCGCTCGTTCCGATCGTGCCACGGCGACCGGTCCAAGCGGGAAATTTTCGTCGGCCGAGATAACCGAGGAGTAGCGGTCGCTAACGAGCCGCGTCGCGGAACAGCGATGCTCGGTTATTTTCCTAAACGAGGTAATTAAGCGGAGGAACTGCGCGCTAATGAATCGGCCGAAGATGACGCGGTGCGTGGTCGGCGCTGGTTTTCCTGCGGCTCGATCACGGGCCTGTCTAGCCCCTGGAAATTCTAATTAACCGCTCGACCGTGTCGAAACCTTTCGATCCGTCGGTTCTCACACTGCTCCTCGAGACGCACGAGATTCCCAGAAGGTTGCGAGGAAAACGCAATCGAGTGCGTTCGCGCGAGCGCGCCAGCCGATCTGCGCGAATAGAAAGGGATCGCGAGGAAATCCACGAATCGTATTCGCGAGAGTCTCGGAGATTCCAGCCGCCGCTCTAGGCGAAAACGACTAACGGTGACGAATCGGCGATCACGTCGAATCGAGTTCGCCGAATAGCAGATCCATCCTGGTGGGAAAGATCCCGGTGAAACGGCGATCGAGCGGTGCCGTCACGCTGCTGGTGCTACGTACGCTCTCGGCGGTCGATCCGGACAAAACCGTCGATTTAGCAAACCGAGGATCCGTGTTTTGTCCCGTGAGCTTTCCATCCTCCGCTTTGTACCGTACGCGGCGCGATAACCCGTTTCATCGATCATTCGACGAGAAAAGCACGGAACCCTATCGGTATTAAGCCGGTGCTAATTATTCCCACGCGGAGATAAAACGGTGGAATAAAATACCTAGAAAGGTATAAGGTGGCTCGTGGGGAGTGGACTAGAAGGACGAGAAAGGTTCGCACGGGGTATCGGTAATTTCCGAGCGATCGTGGGTCGCGACGGTTGCGAGTCGCTTAGATAACACCGGGAATATACCGTGAGAGTGATCGGCGCGTGGAGCCTGGTCACCGCGTGCTTCCTGGTTTCTTTTCGTTTACCCGCTACCAGGTCTCCACGACGTGCTTATCTCGCAGTGTTTCTCGATCACCTGGAGAACGCTTGACGCTACGGTAGGCGTCGTTACAGAGTCCCTCCCGTGGTAGGAAGCGCCGTGTCAAAGGTGTCGAAACGCACGCGCAATCTTTGGCATTCGAGACCAAGTTTTTTGAAAAAGAGAAAAAAAGAAAAAAAGAAGAAAAAGGAAAACCGATCGTCGCAATGGCGCTTGCAATTGCAAGAGTACATGAGCACCGGTTATCGATATGGCGACGTGAGTGACGAGCACGTAGCAGTGATAACCGAGGTTTCAAAACGAAACGGCGATTGGCAAGGAATTCACAGACGCGTGTGCCAGAACGGTCTAGTGTTTCTGTAACAATTGCCTAACAACGTGCATACCACGTCGTTGGCGATTCTGCGACGAAAGCATTACGACGTGCGTGACACGTCTTTCACCAACGCAGGTGGTTAACGAAGAAGGTCCAACGTTAAACGGGCAGCTCGAAGATCGGACGAGAGAAAATATTATATCCAGTGGAATAAAGTACAGTCGGTCATCGAGTAATAGGCTTGCTTTTTTCTTTTTTTACGTGAAAGAAATCTTCCAGGAGATACCTCGATACCTCTAAGGGCGAGGGTGGGGTTTTATGAGATTCTTACCCACTAAAACCCCCACGATGGCTAGTCTAACCGCGAAAGTGGAGCACCTTGGGCTTCGCGAACCGACGCAATTGCCAGGGCGTTCCCGCGACATACACCCATACATCCCACTCTCTTCTCCACCCCTTACGCGATTCTTTGCGAAGAGAGTTAAACGGAATGGGAGCACTTGCGTAGTAAAGATCGGATCTATGTATCGAAACGAACTTTCGATTTTGGTTATATTTTATATTTCTTTGCTGTACAAAGTACACGGAGGCGAGAAGTCTTCTAAGATGCGTGGTGCAGACGGTGCATTGTCGAAAAGTGTCTCTTCGAACCCTTCAGCCAGGTTCTCGTAGACCCTGTGACGACCCATTGCGTCACTCAACCCTGCTTCGAGAATTGATAATCGAATTTTTTAGCCGAACGTCGATGACGCAGTTCTTCGTTTTTAAATTCTCGGTTCAATCCTGATAATTATCCTCGTGACGACTCAAAGTGGACAGCTGAGTATCGACGATCTACCCTATATCCCTTCACATTTACAGCGATGGATATTCATTTTGCAGTGATTTTATTACGAATCGTTGAACCTTCTTAAGAGCGATCGGATAGAGATCACGCAATCTCGATATTCATCTGTATAAATTTTTGGAAATTGCATCCGTGAATGGGAACACTGGGAATTTTCAGTCGAAAGGTCTTGGATTTACCACAAATCAGGGCGGCCAAGACGTTCCTTTCGCGATCCAGTCACTACCTAGAAGACGATGGGATAGATTCCGCGAGGAGTTAAAAGATGGACGATAAAAGGGAGGAAACGAGACTTAGAAAGGGATGTTGAAACCCGGATTTCAATATACAACACGAGTTCTAACAACAAGACTACGTTGGATAAATACAAGTCTGCGGAGAGGAGAAAACAAAACTGCAACTAAAACTGCAACTGACTGAACTGACTACTGAACTGAAAACAAGATTTATTAGGATTTATTTTAATTTTATCAATTTTTATATTTATAAATTTACAATATCCTTATTATTTTAGAGACCCTGATAATTTTAAAATAGCAAATTCGTACTGAAACTGTCTTTTCGCAAATTTCGCGGGTGCTTATATAATGTTAGTTTTTGGTGGGGTGAAGATGACCATTGGCTCTTAGTGAAAGTGGGAATGAGTCAATTGTTTTTGGACTTTGAAATTGGTCTGCGTTTATCAGCCAGGTTCTTCTAGTGACTAAGGGCCAACGAATCGTTAGTCATCCAACAGTAAGATCTCTCGCTCTGGTCCAGCTTCCGAGCTGAGCATTCCGGGTCGTCGATGATTCGGGTAGCTCGCAGAAATACGGTTTCGATGACGCGAGTACGATTGTACAGCGACCATCGTTCTCGTTCTCGCAGCTAGATGGATTCCATGTTCAAGGAGGCTTGAGGACCTTCTTGCAAGTCCTCGGAAAACCTACGCTTGTTGTACACGTAACTTCCAGTAGTATCTCTGTCTAAGACAGGGCCTGCTAGGTAGCCTAAAAGCTTTCGTGCCTTTCTATACATGGACAAACACGCATGCTAATATAGGATAGTTCTTAACCACTTGCGCTGGAAAGACGCGACTAAGGACCAACGAATCGTTAGTCATCCAACAGGGAATAAAAGAATACGAGGAGAATGAGCAAGTACGTAGATGAAGCTGTATGGTTCCTCGAAGCGAACATAGATCCCGATGCAGAGTAACGCCGTCCAAATAAAGACTCCTCTCACGCTCGTCTTAATTTTTGGCTCAATTCTTGCGACCAATCGCTATAGTCTCCCGTGATGCATCGATGGAGTCTCGTAACTGTAGAAAGGGCTAACCCGATCACGCTTGAATTTCCTCAGCGTGGGTTATCGGATAGCCGTTGGAATGGCGGAAACGACGCCCCTTGTAGGCAAACGCGCGGCGCGCTGGCCAACGATTCTTCGCGCCTCGACTAGACAATAACGCTCGCGCGTTTGAACGGAATCGGCAGTGGCTCATCTGCTTTCAGGGCGCGTCGGAGATCGCGTTGGTCGGCCTGTGTGGGTCCGCGCGTTCCATCGAAGCCCGAGGGATCGACGACTTCCTCTTTCTCACGTTTGGCTCCGCGGTTTCGTCGCGACGGTGAGAACACGCTGCGTCGTGCGGCAGCTCGCCTCGCGAAGCCACGGCAGACAGAGGAGCGTTTTTCTTTGTATGCATTCCACGCGTCCCGGTACGTGACATAATCGGCACGACACGCGTGTACAACGGTGCCATTATTCGCGAACAATGGGACAAGCCGCGTACGGCAGGCTCGGCTGGCAAAATTCCGCGGCCACCGGCCGGATGTTGCTCCCGAATCCTCCGACTCGTTACGCTCCGCGATCTAGACCCCGATCCTTGAAGCTAGGAGTGTGAGCTTTAAGTATGTGAGAGCTTACAGTGTGCCCTACGATTGTTCATTTCTTACACTCATTCCCAATTCGCAGACCCTTACACCACCCCAACTATCACCCAATCTAATACAAATAATTAACTCGCATCCTTTGAACCTCTATCTCAATCGAGGAAACCCAAACCTCGTATACCATTCCATGCATTCACCCCGAAGAAAGAAGGTCCGAGTCGAGGAGCCAACGGTTACCTCTTTACGACCAGCACCCACGACTCGCGGACCCCCAAAACTCCTAAAACACCATTCGAGCTAATCCTAGTAAAAATCATAACCGTTCATAGACTAATACCCAATTTGCCAGATTTAATTAAACCTTCGATTTCCTTTGAAAGACCTGTACCTCTTACCCCTTAGGAACAACGGACCCGAATCAAAAGGACGATGGTTTATTGCTTCGCAACCAGCGTTCCACGACTCGCGGATACCTCGATCTCCTAAACTAACCCCCCAGTCAACCTGCATAAAAAGATTAAAATTTCCAAAGGACCTAGAAACAAATGGACAATTTGTTTAAACTTCCACTTTCACGTACCATCTCCGAACTCCATGCACACCCCTCCAACGAGCACGCCGCCAATAGGTGAAAAACACACCCACCACTTAGACACCTCGACAACCAATGACAGCGACACACTAACCTATAAAATACACGAAATGAAGAAGACAGACACATTGCAAAAGGAAAAACGACACAGTCGACGCAAACGATCTTACGCATATCGCTGATTCTCGTCAGATTAACTTATAAACTATTTGTAGATAAATTATTGTAAATCGGAAAAAATAGTTTGCGTTCGTCAGAATTGTTCCTGTCTGAAAAGAAGGTTCTGACGAAACACACACGGCAGAAACTCTTCGAGCAGATCCGATTCGCTATCCAACGTCCGCACCGCGTTGACCGATAACAGAAAAGACGCGACCTCTGCACTCTGACCAATTAGACCCGCGTTCCTTTCACGGTACCGCTCCTGGTGAACCTCGATGAGCACACCACCACCGGTACCTAGTCTAGACCCGGCGAATTACGCGTCTGGGAGACCGGAGACTGGGATAGCGAAGTCTCTGGGAGGATTTTTGCTGAATGGGGACAAGGGGAGATAGGCGATCGCGGTGTCTGGCGTAAATCGCAGAAATGGGAATTGTCCGTTTGACCGTGGGACCCTTTTTACGGCTGCGTTTCGCGCAACTACACGGGAACGCCAGAAACCGAGCGGCTGGCCGTTTCTCCGAGGGGAACAAAAGCCCACTTATCTACTCGCGAGCAACTCTCGATCTTAATACTCGAGACCCTGAGGTTTCGCCGAGATTAGGTGTTCCTTCGGTCACGACGCCGGCTATCGATCGGCTAGATAGCCGAGGAAAATACGTGTGGAACGAGAAACACGGCTACGTATCGCACGCTCGCTGCTCGAGAGGATGCTCGTGCAGGCGGATGACTTTGAACTTTCTCCGGGTACACGAGGATGCCGCGGACGATCAATTTTTCTCGGGGATCACGTGTGCGGGACGATATACGCGATCGTGGCCCCGTTCCAGAAGTACCCGTTCGTTGGTCCGTTGTCCAGCCGAGATATCCCTCCGCCATCGATCGCGTCTATTCAGCGCGACGAATTTCTTTCGGGCAGGGAGACCTGCCTGGGATCCCTGGGGGAGCAGTCGGTCCGCTGACCCAGATCCGTCAGGCTGGAAAGCCGGGGATCGACGACTGGTTTCCGTCAACGATTTGCCGCAATTACGCGCCGAAATCCTGCGACGCGAGAGCTCGCGAAGACAGCTTGCCAAAGTGCCGGTCGAATATTGGAAATTTTTCCCGAGGGAATATGAAGCCGCGTTGAATCCAGGCTTTCCCTTCCAACCACGCTTCGCTCTCGGGGAATTAATCTTCGTTCGTCGGCTCGCGACGGAGCGAGCAGCTCGAGTGGAGGCGAGCGGATAGCCGAGGATTAGGCGAGAGAGCGAGGGTAAGTTGAAAGAAGGGAATGGAAATTTACGCGGTCGCGAGGAATCGGCGTGGAATCGGCGTGGAATCGGCCCGAGGCGACGGTCGAGCAGACTTTGGTCGTTTGGAAACGGCGACCAGAGGTCGGGATAGAGGAGAAGAAGACGGAGGAGGAAGGATGTCGGAGGAGGCGTACGAGAGGGAGAGAGAGAGAGAGAGAGAGACGCGGGAGAGCGTGGCGTGACACGTCGTGATCGGTAGAAAGAATCTCGTTCTGCAACCCGGAAACGCCGTGACTAACAACTCGGTATCACGAAGGTGGAAGAAAAGGCTTGAACCCTTCGGGGTGGATATCTCCTCTGGGGTCCAGGAGGGTCATCAACCATCGGCCGCCATGCCGGCCGGGATCGAGCATTATTATGACCAGATCTAATTGAAACTCCGCTGCTCGGCCAGCCTCGGCTTCGCTTCGCTCGAGCGGCGTAACAGAACACGGCACGACACATCGGGACGCCTGCCGGTTGTTCCGTGTGCGCCTCGCGTACCTAACGTTCCACCAAGTTGCCTCTCCGACGACTCTCTCTCTGGTCCCGGTGTCGAGTGTCGTCGTCGGCTGACGGCGAGTCCCGGAGGTCTGCGCGACCTTCTCGGTTCGGAGTTCCTCCGGCGGCGGTTGCGTGGTGTCACGGCGTCGCGAGGCCACGGACCACCGCAGGGAGATCGACCGGCTCTGCGGAGGAAAATCGCGCTCGCTCGAATCTCCTCTGACAGGCACCGTCGTCTTGGATTCCGAGGCTCTGTCAGCGCCGATCCTTTCCGCTCTAACGAGCTAAAACGCCGGGGTACGCCTCGACGGTCCGACGACAACGTTCCCTCTTCTTTTTACCTCTTTCTCCTATTCTCGTCGCTCCGATTTTTCGCTTCGCTTCGCCTCTCCTATCCTCGTCGAGTAGTCTTGGTCCAAGCCAGAGATCCGCTCGATCCGATTTTTCGGATCGCAAAGGAAGTTCTGGATCGATGATTCACGCCGGAAGCCACACCCCTCGCGCCACACGAGTTCCTCTCGATCGTTCGGTAGCCGGGTCTCGGTTGCTCTTCGAGAGCAACCCCTTGCGCTTCGCCGATTTACGAGCACCCTCGCCCTCGTCCGTGACTCGTCGCCACTCGAGAACAACGTACGTCGGCGGTGGCTGAACTCTCGAGGTCTTCGGACGCCGGTGAACGCGTCTCGGAAACGTCGCCAAATTTACAAGGCTATCTCCGCTTTGCCGCGAGTTAATAACGCGACCCGGCGTCTCTTGCCCTTCTCTCTCTCTCTCTCTCTCTCTATCCTCGACATTGTCTCTCTGTCCCGCTGCGTCTACCCTTTGGTAAGATCGATAGCTTGGACCGGAACAGGGCCGGCCGTGAAAGGGGTGCGCGTACCCGAAACGCCAATTACCAATTTGCCCTGGCGAGACGGTGTCGATGGACGCCACGTCGGAAACGTCTGCGAAACTTTCGGATCTCCTCTGTGGATTACATCTTCGAGTCGAAACGCGACGAGGCGAAAGATCAAGGACAATTACAGCCTGTCGTCTGCTCCTCCAGTTGGATTCTAGTGTTCCCAAATACTAGACGTTACCACGCCGTGAACCCCAGCGGGGACTGACCGGGTTACCTGGCAGCGCGTTGCGTGGCAAAATTTTCGAGGCGCGTCCTCGAAAGCAGGACTCGTTCGCGATATCTAGCCGAGGCGATCGTCGCGCGAGCAGCCAGCGACACATCGCGACTACCGTTAATTAGCGCGGAACCGAGCGACTTCGTTATACGTAATTGCACGATCCGCGGCGTGCGTGCAGGTATATCGCGCGCTTCTCGCTCCTCTTTGCCAGGCGAGTCGTATTAACCTTCGTTGCTTTACGCTTTTAACTCTCCCTGTAAATTGTCAAAGTAGTCGCCATGCTCCGTGGACCAAGTGGTTCAGTTCGGTCTCGAATTCACCGGGACGGTATGCGTGTTTCGGAGAGAAATTGCTGGGCGAGATTGGCGCGTCGTTGGTCGGGCAACAATGGCAGGTGCCGCGATGTCATTAAGATACTGCGAACATATCGACGCTTGTATCTATCGACGCTGTACCTAATTCTCGCGGAGAGCCTCGCTTTCAGGGTCTAAATAGTCATTAGTCGTGAGTCGTGACGTTTGTACTCGATTGTCCGGAATGCGGAGGAATGCAAAAATACCTTTGTCTCCTGTCTTTGGTGAAAAACGGGGAACAATGGCTACCTGTGACTACGTTACTCGGTATTGCTCCATTCTTCCCTGTCGCGGTCTTTGTCACCCGACACAGTCGCAAATGCGATCAGTGGAAAGGCGGTTAAATAAGGCAGCGCTATTAGTAATATCGGGTTCTGGTTCATCGGTCAGCGACAAATCCGAGCAACGTAGCAACGCGTGCTGAGTCGCGTTTGTTCCCCAGATTGGTCAAAGCAAAATTTACCCTTTGTCTAGACGAGGTTCGAATGCCAGTGGACGTGTCGTCTGACATCGTCTGCGTCGATCAGGTGGACGGACAAACGATCCCTAGGCTAGTTAGCGCGTTCACTGTCATGGTGGTCGTCGGTGACCGGCGATACCAATTTTCCAAGCAGTTTTTAAAAATTTCAATAATGTAAATAAATAGAGAGCTTTGAATAGAAAACGTGAATAATTTCCACCATTTTCTTTTTCTTTGATAATTTATCGTTGTATTCTAAGAATAAAGGAAATTTTATCGTGGTGCCTTGAGCATACCGTATCCTATGCTGACAGGGATCTGCGCGTCTAATAAATAACGATTGCTTTTTAATAACAAAACGGATTTACTTAACCCTTTCGCTACCAGCGTCACATATATGTGACGGGTGTTCATTATCCTTTTAATCAAATATGTCACACATGTGTGACGACGGGGCTACCAAAAGAATTATCTATAGCCCAGTGTCACTTATGTGTGTCGGCTTGTAAAATTGCTAATTTCACTTAGTTAGAACGTTGTAGATACATCTTAGAAAGATAAATGACAATTGGTATCATATTTAAATAATAAGACGTCTGGACTGTGGTGGCGGTTTTTCTCCTGAAGCTCTGGTAGCCGAAGGGTTAAAGTAAAACATATTAGGTTCCTCTCAACTCACGATTCTCTACTCGCTGCATCTCGACTAAGTCCACGCATTCTGCCTTGTCCGCGCTTTTCTACCCTTATTTAAAGTCTAACACTCGGACACATTCCTAGACTTTCGTTCACAGCTTGCACTGGACCCGGACATAAATACCTCGTCCGTACAATCCTTGCACGTGGACATCCGTCCGTCCGCATGCACTCCAGATGTTACCCTAACCGCGTAAGCCAGCCCCGATACCGCTCTTAACACTAGAACTACCAACCCAGTGAAAACGACTGGTCCCAGAATGTTCCTTTTTGCGATCAGCGAACACATAGACCTGCTTTAAGAATAAAATTGGTATCAACTCGCATTATGAAAGAATTGTAATCGATATATTCACTCGTATTCATCGTACCGCTTGAAATTACTATAATCCGTGCACGTTATAGTTAGGTGCCCACTAAAGATCGGTAGTTGTAGCGTTAATACAATTTCCCAGCTGAGAATACCACGACACGGTGTAAAAAGTACATCGAAGCAGTCAAAGCGTTAGCCGACTAGACAGGCTAGATCGGCGTTGCACGATCCTCCATTCCGTATTCGCGAATTGCGAGATTCGCCGAGCGTTTATGGGACGAAGACGGACAGTTATGAACCGCGAAAGTCGTATAATTCGGATGTGGCACGGAGAAAGGCTTAATTTTACACGGCGCGTAAGGCAGTCGTGCAACATCCTCGTGGACTTTGGTTACGGCCGAACGATGTCGTTAAACCCGTTGTTTAATTCCCAACCTCGCGATCCTCGGATCTCCGCCATTCCTTTCGCTTGCAAACGGGCGTCGTAAAGGCACGTCGCGACGTCGCGAGTTTCACCGTCCGCGGAAACTCGGTGCCGGTGGTTTGGCGAAGAATTCGACGCTCGTGGTACCCTCGCGCCGGGCGAGTCAGACGTCTCCGTGTCGGCCGTTTCCGCTGCGACTGCAGCGACTTCCGGCTCGCCCTCCGCGTCGCAGCCACGACAACGCAGACCGTTTCCTCTCCGCGCGGCGTTTATTTACGGAACTCTCGAGGCGAGTCGAATCTGCCGGTAGGTCGCCGCGAGATGCTCGGTGATTCATCGTCGGAGAAACCGGTCGCCACTTTCCGTTTCTAAAATCCATCCGCGCTCGCGTGGACAAAGCGCGATGACTGGAATAACGCGCAGGAGACCTGGCTCTGAAAGCGCGAACGCGGCCGAGTCCCCTAGGTAGAGCGGATATCGGTTCGTTATATCGGACGAAGGGTGTGCTCGCTTTCCATTAGAGCCTAAATGACAGCCGGCTGCTAGTAGCACCGCGATCGTCCGCAGTGCGGATCCAGGGAAGCAAAGCGTAACCCAGACTCGTGGGTGTTTCGCGTTCCGTGGGCACGTGCCAAAAATAAGCAGTCGATAAAAGCGAGAGCGCAGCCGTTCCTCCGGTTCTCCTCCTCGGATCGATCGCGGATCTCGTCAGCGACGGAGCGATCCCCGATCGATCTAGCGACGCCTCGCGTCCGCGTCGGTTCACACCCGGCGGCAGATCTGCAGTGCGGATGCTAGCCCGCGGATTGCCGTTGTCGCGTGCCTCCGTAGGCAAATACGTGCCAGAAATAAATAGATCGATCGCGGAACGATCTCGTCCGGCCTCTCCTTTCTTCCCGGGGCAAACGGAACTGCCGGCAAACGGTTTTCGCTTACCCGTGCTGCCAGAGGATATACCTCGCCCGTTCGTCTCTGTCGTTGCGCGCGGAATCTAATATCGAGATGGCGGCGGAAAAGTTCCGCTTCGCAGCGGGGGATAAATCGTCGGCGTGGGTAGAGGCCAGTAGAGGAGAAACGGGGAATTAATTCGAAAGAACAGCCGAGTTTAGCCGAGAGGAACAGGGATCTTTGGGGGAGAAAGTCGCGGGATCTTTGGCCGAGTGGGTATTAAGAAAAATAATAAAAGCGGCTACGATGGAGGGAGTTTTTACGAAGGGAGGGAAAGGGGACCTTGGCTGTCGTTAAAGGTTTATCGGCGACTCGTACGATCGTCGAAAGCTCGTTTGCCCGCTTAATTAAAAAGGGGTCTTTGAAATTGCGCCTTCTCGCCCGTTCCGCCTCGTCTTTCCATTCTCCTGCCTCGTTCCTTCGGGGGCAAAGGTTGGGAGGCAGGTGGGTCGCGGTCGGAGGGATTGAAGGGAATTAAGCGCGGCGGGGAAGGGGGGTCTGCTGTGTAATCCGCCGAAAATCCTGCGGCGAAAAGGAGCAAAGAATCGGCGCGCGATAAAACGTTAAAGATTAATAAGAGAAAGAGGGTCCAGGGGGGCGAGGGGTGCGGACGAGAGGGAAGAAATTCGCGGAATCGAGTGGCATTTCGTGGAGCCGGGTTATCGACGATGGATCGACGGGGGAGGAAGCGCGAGTGCGGCTGCAAGGTGAAGCGGAAAGACGTCGAGGAAGAGGAGGAGGAGGAGGAGGAAGAGGACGTCTCGGGGAAGGAAGGAGATGGAGGAAGCGCGAGTGCGGCTGCAAGGTGAAGCGGAAAGACGTCGAGGAAGAGGAGGAGGAGGACGTCTCGGGGAAGGAAGGAGGCGAGCAGAGGCGAAAACGAGCGAGGTACAAAAAGCGTGCGAGTGGAAGGTGGATGTGTCTGGCATGGAAGATCCTCGGACGAGGGAAAAAGCGAGCAAGATGATAGGAAGGAGCGAGACACACTGGGTGCAAGGAGGGAGAAAGAGAGAGGGAAAAAAAAGGGATCGAAGCAAGATGAACGACAGTGGCGAAATGAAACGACGGAGATTAAAAGGATAGAGGTAGGAAAGCGAGGGAGAGACGAGAAAGGAGCCGGGAAACTCCTGGAGGAGCGGAGGTTGGGGCGGTGGATGCAGCCGTGACAATAGCAGCGAAAAGCGGCGGAGGTGGTGGATGGAAACAGGTGGAGGATAAAGTCGCGGGGAATCGGCAAACGAAACGAGGCGCGGTTAAAAAGAGCCGGCTTCGAGGAGAGGGGGATGGTAAAAAGGAATAAAGCGCGGAGCCGCAAAAGGTCTGAAAAAAGCGAGAAAGCGCGCGCTCGAAAAAGACTGGCAGGATATGCCACGGAGGGAAGCTGCCACGTCCTGAAACAGACACGAGGGGGGAAAAGATAACGTCGGATACGTTTGCGTGCCAGTGTATCAGTGGGTCTTAGCCTACCCTCTCCGCCACGGGACGCTTCTCGCTGCTGGATCGTTAGATCGATTCTACTTTTCGTTCCTATTTTCTTCCTCGATGCACCGAGAGGAGGAGGAGGAAGTGGAGGAGGAGGTAGCCTGTCGAGGAGCCGATACTCGGACGAATCTCCGAGGCTCTCGGAACGTTATTTACATTCGTTTCTCGTCGTTCCAACGACGTTTCCACCTCGTCGGTCTAATAGAGTCCGCGACGATGAACGCGAGCAGAGCGCGGAGGGTAGGGACCCCTCGAAAGCCGTATTCGATTCGCTTTTAGATGGAAGGAGGCTTTCCTGGTTACTGGGTGAATCTCGTTAAACGCGCGTTACGCGGCGCGCATCCTCCTCATCGGCGGCGTGATGGATCGTGGCGTAACGACGGCTTAAATTTCCGGCCAAACCACTCTCCCCTTCTCGCGCGAGCGGCTCTTCCAAATTTCAAGGTCGACCCGGGCCCGGCGCGGACCCACGGGGTCCCGAGACCCGCGTAAACGCGGGGTCCCTCGGCGTTTCCCGCAGACGCGTTTCGTGCACAGCGGCAATTCCACGCGTCTTTATCGAGGGGACGATAATTCCGAATAACCCGCGGTGGCTCGTACGCAAATTTAATGGAACCAGACTCCGGTGAAATGGAAGCCCATTAAGTCCTGTTGCCCCGATGCGCGTGTGGTACTCACGGCCGCGCGTTCTTTCGGCATAAAGAGACGAGCTCTCCTCGCTGCTTTCGCGCGTATTCTCCGCCTCTCTCGTCCCTCCGCGCCGCGCCGTACGCGCGTGCACTCGCGGACACTCGCGCATAATGCACTCCCGCTTCGTCTCTCTCTCTCTCTCTCTCTCTCTCTGTCTCCTCGATCCCGCAGCCTCCCTCCCCGCGCGTCCGTGGCTCAGCTGGTTCGCCCGTTGGGACCGCGAAGGGAAACGACGCAAAGGGAAGAAGACGGCGACGCGCGGTCAACGATCGACGCGAGCCGGCAACGAGGTCGTTTTAACCCTGAGATTCGGACTTTTGGGTCATCGGGGGTCAGAGGAGACCGGTCCATTGTGCCGGCGAACGCTTCTAACTCGTCGGTGCAGTGAACTCAGGGCCGTATCGATTCGGCCGCCACTTTCGCGCGGGTTCGACGCTCCGCGTCCGCTTTCCGCCGTCGTCTATCGATACGTTGTAATCCAACGCTGCCTGCATCCCCGTCGCTCTACTACTGCAGCCACCGACGTCACTCGCGATATTAAAATATCGTCGCCGACGAGTCTCTGGGACTTAAAAATCGCGACCAAGATACGTTTCGAGTTCGCGAGGATTCGCGAGTGCCGTTGATTCGCGCCGGGCGTGGTCTATCCTATCTGAGGAGGGCGCGAGTTTTTCGCGGAGATGCTGCAGACTGGGTCCGTAACCCCTCGCAGGCTCCTAGGCATCTCTCGAAGGACGGTCGATTTATTAAAGGTTCGGCTGCGGTTGGAAACGCTGCGAGGCGTCTAAGCATCGCCAGGTGCATCCTCGCTCGGCGTCAGGGGTCGACGATGTACCCGGCGAAAAGATTCGCAGAAACGGCGGATGGGTGCCCGATCGAAGCGGCGGGAGCAACAGCAGCGGCAACAACAGCGGCGGAGGCTGCAAAAGCAGCAACCCGGCTGCAATAGCACCAGCAGCAGCAGCCCTCCGCTCCTTCTCGGCCCTCTCTTTCTCTCCCTCGGCGCGTTGTTCGAGCGGAGCGCAGCGTAGCTGCATCGGGCACCCCGCTGCCACACTGACTCTGATATACTCGCGAGATATCCGGGCAAGATTTAGTGCATCCTTTTGCTAGCTGCCCCGCAGAAAATCTGCGCCGGGAATCGCCCTTACAACCGATCGAAATGTTTCTCCTGTCCTTGAAATGAATACCACCGCTGGAAAAACAAGGTGATCCCGGTGCCGTAACGATACAGGGCCTGCCTTCCTCCCACTTTTCTTTTCGTCCCTCCTCCGCCATCGCCTTCTTCGCAGGCTTCTCTCTCCTCTCCCTGCGCATTGCGGATTTCTCCGCAATTTCTCCGCGATTTCTCCGCGATCGACGATGGTGACGATTCTTCGCAATGGAATCCGACGAGAGGAGCCCCCGAACTCTCCAGCCTTTTCGCGCCAACCTCGTTCCCTCCGCCGTGGAATCTGGCTTTAATTAAATCGCGGCGGTGATTTCGTTTGCCGGGAAGCGAAGGGAAATAATCGCGGTGGGGAGAGAGGGTGCCCCTTTTTTCGGCGAAGGGAGAAAAAGGTCGCGGACGAGGAGATGGTGGAGGTGGAGGAGGTGTAGGAGGACGTCGTCGGACAGCGAAGCGTCTCGGGGCGCTGCGCGAGGCCGGGGTTGCAGGGGGATGCGAAGGGAACGGGAGAGGGAGAGTTCCGGTGGATGGCGAATATAACACTGGCTCGCCGACGCGACGTTTTACAACCAAGAAGAGGGGCCCACGCAGGATTTATTGGCCGGAGAGAGGAGAATTTATGCGGAGATTCGCGCTGGCAGGTGGTTTTACCCGCGATGAAAAACCGAAATTTCTCTCCTTCGCTCCCGTCCTCGCAGCCTACCTTCCTCCCTCTTCCGCGTCGCGACTCGAGTTACCCGCGAACAGATCCGCCGCGAAATTCGAGATCCCTGCATAGGCTGCCGGTGATAATGAACGTCGAACAGCCGCGAATTTCGATTCCGACTCCGCGGCCCACAGACGGACAGCCCGTGGCGATGATACGTATCTAGTCTGACCATAGGTAGCCCAAGGGGAAGACTTACGACCGACTATAGGACGAGTGGGGTCCTATTTCCCTATACGACTGGCCCTTGTTCCGACATCCAAACATCGAAGATCCTCGCGCCCGATATCTTCGTAATTAATCTAACTGCGTTTACGTTCTTTCACAAAGGTAAACCCGTTTATTAGGATTGTAAGTAAAAAGAAATAGCTATCTTTCTTTCTAATTATCCCTATTCTATTCTTAGGAAGGTATATCTTCCGTATTCTAACTGTGCACGCATGGAGAGTCAAAACTAGAGCGATGAAATGCAATTGCAGCTCGTCCTGGTCTCCTAATTCTTATCTACGGTGTGCGAAATATTAAATAATTCCATGTATTAATTATTACGCGATTTCTTATTCACTGCTCGAAAAAGTATCGCCGACTTTATAGCAGAAAATCTTTGAACTCGTACTATTCTTTAGCCAGGAAACCGTCGAGTGCAAAGGGTTAACACGTTGAGTGCTACGTCAGTCCGTAGAGTCGATATCGGTGCATGAGACCGACATTGGGTTAAATTATTAATAACAATTAATATATCGTAAAAACTAAATTCCCTCTACTAACCCTTTGCACTCGACCACTTTCTTGTTACAGAAAAGTAGTAGTTCGAAGACTTTCCGTCGTAGAGTCGACGATATTTTTCAAATGGTAAATGAAAAATCATACGCAGATTAAGACGTAGAATTACTTTTCTTCGACATTGCACACATCGTTAGGTAATTTTAAATTTGATATGTTAATTAACGTCGATCTTTGGAATCTGATTAAATGGTGACTGAGAGTCGCCTCTCGAGTGCAAAGGGCTGAAGTAAATCCTCACACTTCTGACTGATCGTCTCTTGGTGACTTTAGCTTTTTTAGCATTCCCCGCCCCGTAATCTTCTGCTTATAATTTATGTATTTATGCATCGGCTGCGCCATTCTCGCAGTCCAAACGACAAAGTGAAACAAAGTAATCTTGCGTTCATACTCTTCAGCGCACTTGAACGCTGGACATGTAGTACTCACTGGTTGCCACCTGAGAGGAAAGTATAGCAAAATCGCCGTACTCAACGTGTTAACCACTTGCGCTATGAAGACGTGTCACGCACGTCGAGACGCTTTTGTTCCAAAGTCGTCAGCGACGTGTGTACCACGTCGATAGGCATTTGTCGCAGAAACGAAAACGACGTGTCCGTCACGTGGGCTAACAGTTAGCTCGCAGAGGCGGTGCGGCGTCAATGTAACGCAGTTGGGCCGAGTGTCCGCTGGAAATAAAGAAATAAAATGGCGTCCCATTGACTGGGGTGTTTCGGGACTGAACAGTACACGCGATAGCAATTGCCATTTAGCGGAGGGAGAAGAGAAACCGAACGTCGTGGAGAGGGAAGGCGCGAGAGGCGTGTGTGCGAGGTGGTCGAAAAACTGGGAATCGGGTTGGACTGTCGTCCGGCTTGGGTGCGTGGGCCCGGCGTGGAAGATCGAGGCGGCCCGGGGTCCGATACGATCCGTACCGTCCGGCAGAGAGAAAGGACGGGCCGCGTTGTTCTCCGGCGAACATCGACCGATCCTTTCGGTCGGCGTGGCTTTTTTTCACCCGCTCCTCTACCATCCTCCTATCCCGACGCGTCTGAGCTCGTCAAATCGCGCGCTGCCCGCGTCCTTTTATTTTCTTGCCCTCGGCCGTGGTTTTAAATGCAAATTTCGGCCCCGGCGAACGACCGATTCGAAAAACTCCGACCGTTGAACCGCCCCTCCTCTTCCACCTCTGCCTCCAGCAGGAAGTTTCGAAAACCGTCCGATCCAACTCCGATTCTACTGCGATCCAAGGTCGGCCGACAGGTATTCGCTGGGATCGTTCGTCATCCAACGAATCCTTTCTCCACGTGGTCATCGAGTGGACAGCTCGTGAACGAACGAAATTCGAAATTTACTAAACGCTTGAACTCGAAATTCGAAATTCGTTAAATCCCTCGGAGGAAGGAAAGGGAAATTGCACGGACGATAGAGGTGTCCTCGGCGTGGCGACACCTGTTCCCAAGCAGGGGTTATAAAGTATCTGGGCGAGTTCCGGGGTGGTCCTGGCGTTGGTTTCTCCCGCGCCGAAAAGGAGCCGGGCTCCGAGCGGGGAGAAAATAAACGAGGAGCGTGTGGCAAAAGGAGCACTCGAACTCTCGGGACATGGAGAGAGGAAGAGAGAGAGGGAGAGAGAAGGGTCGGTGGTCGAGAGCGAGAGTGTCCCTGTCGACGCATGTACGTACATACATCGTGGAGCCGCGTGGCGAAAAGGAGACGGCGTGGCAGAGAGTTCGGCAAAAGGAGCTCCTCTCGGATCGCGGACGCGAAGGCCAGCGGAAAGAGAGGAGCTGCTGCTCGAAGGGAGAGAAAAGAGAGGAAAGGAGAGACGGAGGGAGTGGGCTGAAAGCAAGCCGCCGACACCGTGGAATGATGAATGCGTTTGGGAAAGGAGCCGCATAAATCGTCGAGGATAATGCGGCTCGCACTTTTCGGTCGAACCTTCCTTTGAATTCGCCCGGGTTTTGCTCCTTTTCGCGCCGCTGCTATCGGCCGGGCCGCGAGTTTTAGATAAACAAGCGGACGGGACGCGGGAGATTTATCGTTTCGCCGATAGTGGTTAGAAGGGGGGTGGTTAATTATTTAGCGCGGGGGACGCGGCCGAGAGCCTTTCGGGTTAAACGCGGAAGCTCTGCTCGCGGCAGCTCGGCGAGCGGATGTGACGGGTGGTGGACGGAAGGTTGGCGCGATCGACGAGGATCGCGATAGTCGGTTAACACTAGGTTCACGGACGCTATCTGTATACCTATTTCTAAGGGCGCCTGTCAAATCGCCTCTTTTTTAACGATTAGTTCAATTTAAAAACAATTATATATCATATTAACCCTTTGCACTCCGTTGTCCCCTCTCAGGGGACATCGTAATTCCAGCACATCACTCGGATGTCCCCTCTGAGGGGACATTAAAGTTTATTAGCGATTACGGGGAATCAACTTATTCCAGCACAACTTTTCGAGGAATGCATATTTCCCTGAAGTTTTCTCTTGAAATGGCGCAAGAAATCAAATCAAAATATGGTAAAATTACTAAGATACATGAAAAAAAATGTCTGCGGGTTTTACGTCAGAAGAGAACGTGAGAAGTGTGCTCACGATGGACAATAGACTGAATAATAAACTGCGTATTCCCGATATGGGAGAAAGAAAACGGGACTGTATTGTTTGTTCTGACAGGAAAACACCTGGTGGAGGACGTCAAACGTGCACAAATCAGCCTGCAATGCATATTGGGGAGTGTTTCAAAGTTCATCATACTGCACAAAATGATAAAAAATAAATTACCGATTTTTTTTGCAAATATATAATTCTCGATGTCTACCAATTCATGTAAGTTCAATATCATTGTAATACGTTACTTGGTTCCAAAACTATACTATGTAATACGAGGGTTCGTAAATGCACGTTTCTACGACAAGGTGATACCCAACGTCCGGAATGGTTCGGGGTGCAAAGGATTAACAATCTTGATATAAGTTAACTGAATTTGTTACCATGGTATAATTGGAGCAACCCTTCCGTCAAATTCACGGGTTTCGTAAGTCTAGCGTTAATCTCGCGGGACTCGCGGAAAGGCGTGGGAAGCCAGGACGCGCGGAGGGTTATGGTTATGGCGGAAATATTTCACCGTCTTAGGCGGCCGTGCCGATCCCCGTATAGGGCATTTATCACGATAAGTAGCAGCGCGGTGCTCGGTCATCGCGAATTAGCTTGCATCCACCTGGCCACCGAACTCCACCTCCTCGCCCGTGGGATTATCGTTATTATCGTTATCGTTGTCGTCGTTGTTGCCGTTAAACTCGTCGCGGGTTCCTACCCCCTCTCGCGTGGGCGAGAGATCCGCGAGATGATAGAGGTGAAGGATCTTCCCACTCGACTTGCGCGTGTTAGCGAGCAAAGTTTCTCGGAAGATCGGGACGTATAAGTCGAATCGCTGTCGAAATTCGGCGCTCGCGGGACGAAGGAGACGGAGCGGAAACGCTGGCGACGTTTCACTGACGCCTACGCGCACGCAGAGGTGACCGAGGAAGGAATTTCGGCGAGGCGATTTCGCGAGCCAACTCGTTGCAGGACTCGAGACGGATGGCCGACATTTAAAGGGTCCTTGTACCTCGGTTACAGATATCAAGGAGGACTTGGTCCACCGCCAGCTACGTGACGGGAATAAGGTTAAAGCCACCCTCGCCGCGAACTTCCTCCCGCCTCCGGTTTCCCCGGTTGCCAAAAAGCCCCGCGGATCGAACCTCGTTCCGCTCTACCCGGAATTAGATCAATCGCGAGAAACGGGCGTCTTTTCACCGTGGTGTCTCGTCCCCGGGGTCCCTCTCTGTCTTGAGAAAATTTCGAGAAACCACGACGAGGATCGCGATCGCTCTGCGACAAAGGGGCTGGCTCCCTTTCCACCAATTTCCTCGAATTTTCTCGAATTTTCTCGCGCGCTCGTTGAGCTCGTGATTTACTTTAAGAGATCGGTCATCGATCGGCGTCGGATCCTCGCGGCGCATTTAACGATTCGCGGGCTCGGTCGTAATTTATCAGGAGCCAACGGCGTGGCGCACGGTCGCGTTTCGAAACTTTGAGGTATTAATCGTCGCCGAGGAAATTTACTTATCCGTCGTTTCCGCGTAACGTTATGGCCGCCGTAAATAACGTCGCGAAAAGAACGCGTCGGGTCCGGGCTGGTATCTCGGGGTTCGCGGTCCGTTTCTTCTCTCCCGGGAGAGAAAGTGCCGCGCCCCATCTCGACAGCCACGGAGATTTCTGCGGAGACCGAGCTTGGAATCGCCTCGGAGCCGATTCTCGCCGATGACGTAAGCCGGCGAGTCGTGTCGCAAGCGGACAGCCTATACCTCCGCCTCGCGCTCGTAAATTCGGCCGCGATCCGATCGCTTTTCGACCCGAGCCGGCCACCCTCTCCCGCGACGACGCCTGCACCGGACGTTCACTGTGGACCCCGGGCCGAACTGTCACGCTGCTGGAGAACGGAACGAGCTCGAAGCGAGCGGACCGAGCGGCGGATTAGGAGTGGATGGTTTAATCGCGGTGGTTGGTTGGCGCGGAGAACCCTTGGAACGACGGCCCATTCTTCCTTCGAAATGCTCGTAACGCTTCGATTTATTATATTTTACCCTTGGCCTAGGCGCGGCGCAGGAACGTCGAGGGCCGCGCCGGCGAGATGAGGCATAAGACGATATACCATACCGGACGTGCCTCCCCGGTGCGCGAGGTAGGCAGCAACGACGCGGTATTTACAGTCCCGGCTTACCTACATCTACAACACAGTTTACTCCTTCGTCCTCCCCCTTTTGCCGCCCACGCGCAAACAGCACGAGGCAAACAGACGCGTAAACGGGCGAGACGCTGGCCGGCTATCCGCGCGCCACTCTCGAGCAATCGTCCTTTCCCCGGCTGCGATTTCGGCGTTATAAATCAGCGTCGCGAGATTTCGGACCGGTGTTCTCACCCTCGCGGACTCGCTTATCAGCCTCGAGGTTCCCGCTCGAGAGACAGAGAGACTGGACGCATCGGCGACGCGGAACAACGGACTGTGGCCGCACGACCGCGTCGGATTCGTTACGGATCCGGCGTGGAGAATACCCCCGGGTTCGCGGTTTAATCCACCGGCGACGTATCCGTTCGATTCTCCGCGCTTTCTCACGGGTCCGGAGGGAAAAATCGCGGCCGCGCAGGAGGGGATCGTAAACGTGGTGGAACTCGCGGCGGGAAAAATGTCCGCGTTCCTCGGCCCGCGGAGGATCGACTATAATTCGAGAGCATTGTTCGCGGAAGGTGTTCGCTGGGACGTGGCGCGTTATCGCGATCCATTACGTGGGCAGTAATCGTTGGCCCGCGAACGCTAATCTGCGCGGGAGGAAACGTCGGGCGCTATTCACGGCTGCTCGTAAACGCCGCGTTTCCATCGGACGGCGATATTCCTGGCGTCGAGAAATCGAAAGTTTCGCGAGTCCTCGCGAGTTCGCGCGAGTTCTCGCGCCTTTTCCACCCGAAACGGAAGGCGTTCCCCTACGCGAGCCTTCCACCTCCGCGAGCGGAGGTCGTTAACGACGCCTCTACCTTGGGCCCTGCGAGCGCACCGCGCTGGGTCCACGACCGTCTCGCGATAGGTGGGTAGGTGTAGGCAGTGTCCGAGGCCGGCAGGCGACCTGGGTCAGACGCTAAACTTAGACCGCTGCGAGAGACCGCGAGGTCCCCTTTGCCGGCGTTTCTTCCTCGCGGGATATCCTTCCTGCGTCGCGCGCTTCCGGTGCCCGGCGTTGAGAATTACGATCGAGCGCGGAGATTCGTCGACACTGTCTCCTGGAAAAGTTTGCCCGTGGCAGAGGTACGACGCGAAAGTTGCGAGAAGATAGACTACGGAACGCGATAACTTTTCCCCTCGGCGTCGTTTGTCGCGCTCGCTGACCGTGACGCGCGCTTAAGCGGATCCGTCGAGACGCGTGCCCCATCGGAGACGAAAATTCTGAATCGGGAAGGAAATTGAGAGAATCTTCGTCTCGCATCCTGATTTCGGTTACGCGGTTATCGGCGTTGGAACGACGCGCGTACGCGAGGGCGGAGCGGATCGGAGCGGAAAGAGGACGTCGAGACGAGACGAGACGAGACGGGGGACGGGTTGATGGACGGTGCGACGCGGAGAGGAAAAAAGAGGCGAAGGACGGAGCCGTAGAGACGATCGGGAAGGTCCGATGATAGGCTGCCGGGAGGAAATTCAAGGGTTCGCCGGCGTGGGCGGGGGTCTCGCGATCAATCGATCAAACGTCAAATATACGTCGGATCTGCGAGTACGCCACGGCTGAACCTCGGTTCCGCGGCACGTCGCCCTTTGCCTCGGCAAATTAATGGCTGCTCGACGGATCGAAAGGGGAAGCGTGAAATTCGCTTTGATTCTTCGGCCTGTCTCCATTAACGTCTTAATTAAGTCAGCGACTCGGCGCTTCGCGATACGCCGATCGATACCCGGCAATCGTTGCCCTTCCTCGAGACGGCCGACGCACACGAACGAGCCTGTGCTGGAACGCGAGATAGGCGCGCGAGAGGTGCACGTACCCCGTGCGAACGGACCGCGCGGGCCCCGAAGGAAGCGGCCGCTGCCACGCGCGCGAGCGCGCACCGCGGTTAAAAATAATACGGATAATGTCGGATATGGAGCGTGTAGGTGGTTGAAAAAACGGAAAGGAAGGGGTTACGATGCCCTCGATGCTAAACGGTTCCCGTTTAACGGGCCCCGGACGAGCCAGGGGCGACGGGGCCGAGAACGAGAGAGTGTCACATCCTGCGCGAATTGAAAGCTGGAGGGCGTCTCTGTGACGGCTGGAAATCGAGGTCAAACCTCCGCAGCCGACTAAATTGAGCTCGATCTAATCTGAAAGGACCTTGCGCCTACTTTTCCCCGCCCTCTGTCGTCCCAGGCAAGCCGGACAGCGACGCAGAGAGCGAGTGGAGAGGAAAAGAGGAATCGTTGGAATCGATAGGGTGCATTCTAGGCAACGGGAAAGAGAGGATAAGAGTGGAGGTTGTCTGCGACCGCAGACCTTGAACTCTGTCCTCCGAAACGGCGCCTCCGCGTCGCGGAGATACGAAAAGTTTCGCTGGACGACACCGACGCCCAGTCGTCGATGCACGCTAACAGCTGGACCGGTGGCCATGGCACCGTCCAGCCTTCCATTACCGTGCGTCGTTGTTACGAAACGCGCCGGGTCGTTTGTCCCATTCATCCGACGCTCGTTCGCGCCAACGGAATCTCCGCGAATCGAGTTCGCTCCCGATTCATCGTCGCTCGTCGAGGACATCGAAAAATTACCGCGAAGGTCGTCGCACGCGTTCCGCTGCTAGACCACGTAGCAGAAGCGATCCTGCTCTCCTCCCGAGGGAATCGGACGGTAAATCGTTGGAGCGACGCGTAGCCGTGAGCGCACCGCCTCGCCCATCTTGACGCAAGCTTCCTGCTTGTTTACGAGTTTCCACCGGCGTGTATCGGGATCGATGAAAGCTCCGTTCTCTCTCTCTCGTAGCGCCGCTTTCCTCCGCGCGCACTCGCAGCGGTCGCGTTAACGCGGCGTTGTTATGAAACGCGAGAGGCGACGCGTTTGCCCGATACCACCGAGCGAACCACCGTGCCAGACCCTTCGTCGTCCCTCGTTTCGCCGACCACGTCCTCCAAACTCGTGCTTCCTCTCGTCACCCGCGTCGAGGGTGCGTACGCGAGCTAGACGTCGCAAGGATTCCCGACGCGTCCAAGGATCCACGATTCCGCTCGCGAGATCGATCCTCGTTCGAAGCGTGGCACGCTCGGATATTCTCGTCCATCGTGATCCACCGACCGAGTAAATTCCAGCGCTCGTATTCGAGGAAGGAATTGTTTAGGCAACGAAGCTCGTTACGGCCGCGCGACGCCAGTGGCCGCGTACCCTCCAGAGTAGGGTCCTGCCGCGTAATTCCTCGCGTGGCTGGAGGGTGGAAGGCACTCGAAGGCGAAAGAATCTCGACCCACGCGCTTCTCGACAAAAGGACTCGCGTGGCGCGGTTCGAAGCTTTGCCGTTTCTCACCCCCGGCGTGCGCCACTCCTCGCTGCAGAGGGTGCGGCGTCACCCTCCGCGTCCTTTCCGCAGCCACTCGCTCGACCTTCCTTCGAATCACGAGTATCGTCTTTCGCGGGCTAACGAGCAGCGCGTGCTCGCGACAACCCGCTGCGCTTTGTCACGCCGAAGAAAGGACGCGTTCCGGCGAATCGTCTCGAACGTGCGTACTTTGTCGTTCTTCCCTCTATCGAGCTCGTTTCCCGCGATAGTAGGACCTATCTCGAGCGAAGGGGACCGATTCGATTGTCGTCGAATTGCCCCCTCGCGTTCGAAGGTCGGATTAGCCCCACCGATCCTCGCGGTGGATCGGAAACCTTGACAGGTCGGCTTCCGAGCGTGTAACCTTTAACGCGTCGAGGGTCTGGGTCTACTCTTGGTCCGTGGATCCAGCCGAACACCGCGCCACGGACCAATGAATTTGTAATGACGGATCGTGCACGGACGAGCGGAAAGTTTGACGAACGAGTGGAAAGAACGCGACGTCGCGGCGTCCAGGCAGTCCACGAGGAAAGGATTATTCCCCGTCGGAACCAGGGGCTAAATGAAATCCACTCCGGTGGCTCGGCTAAATGGCACGCGAGTCCCGCATTTGCATATTCACGCGTTTTACCCGGCGAGAACGGGTACACCGCTCCGAATACTCTTGTGGGGGAGGAGGTCCTCCCCCATGGTTGTTGAATATCGGCTGGTCGCAGGTATCTAGAAGGGACGAATGGAAAATGCACCGGGTCGATCGCGGAACGATTGTACTTGAATCGGGAACGAGACTGTTAGAAGTCAGCTACGCCCATGCAACGATGACGAGAGGCCTGTCAGAGGTTTTAGGCCAGTACCGAGCTTTGGACATCAAGGGGTCGGTTTTGGGGGTTTAAAAGGGCCTGCTGTCCCTCGGAGCTCCTCACTCTCAAATCAGGAGCGGTACAGATACCTTATATACTGTGACCCACAGTGGCATTGAAAAAGACTTTTGTGTTTTATTTGTATATTGCATAAAGCGTATAAATTCCACGTGTATTAAACCTTTAATATTTACAATTGCTGTATATGCTGTGTAACTGGATACGGCTACTTCCCTGCACGTTAATCATTCGGGTTTCCATCACGAAATTCCCAACAGAGACGATCGGTCCAAGAGTGCCCTGAAGCTTCTCGAGCAAAGGAAGCGTCAGTGAAATTAACCTTTGCGAAGGAACATTTTCCAAATAACCAACAATGTGAGGGTGCCGAAGACGAAGTTTCTGTGGTTCCTATAGTGTTACCGGTTGTTGGTATCCCGATGGCGACCTTGCTATGATTGGTAGCAGGTAGAAGGACGCAAAGAAGGGGTGCCTTTCGTCCTGGGCCTGCTAGTGAACTCATCGATAGGGCTACATTGTAGGCCCTGCCTTAGACGCGGATACTTAGGTAACATGGGAACTTTGTATTTAAACTCGCGAGAAAGTGCTCGAACCTCCTTCAAGTTGAAATCCATCTAGTGCCAAAAGCGAGAAAGATGGTCGCGAAACTCTTCTCCGCCTTCGGACAACGACGTTTTCGTTACGCGCGAATCGAGAAGGAACGCGCGTTGAATGGAATTCGACGTGTGATTCGATGCCTCGGAATTCCGACGGTTCGACTGCGTTTCCAACGATCGTTCCTAAAATCGATTAAGCTCTCGGGGATCGGCCGTTCCGTAAATAAGGTGACAATGGCGAGCGGAGTGCTCGATGGGGCCTCGGTCCTTGAGGTATTGTAAATTACTCTGTCTTTGGTTGTAACGCGACGCGACGACGAATCACGGGTAATGACTTTTAAGGCAGCGTTCGATTCCGATGGATTTTTCCGCCATAAAAGGCCGGCAACGATTCCCGAGAAAAGATGAAACCGCCTTTCGCGATCACAATCGGTAGTGCGTCTTTCCTGGCTGCGTGAAACCGATCGATCGAAGGACAAGTCGCTCGTCCTGGAAAGGGGGCACGAATCGCGTCCTGGGAAAAGTGAAACCGTCGATCGACGATCCCCGGATTCGATGGTACGTTCGAAATGTTTGTGGAAAAATTAGTCTCGTCGAGGAAATTTTATTCGAGCGAACGGGGACCGAGCGCGATCTATGGTCTATGGCGCGAATTTCGAAAACGAAGCACTAGTTCGGCGAGGATTTCTTTCCGAGATCGACAAGCGGAATCGGAGTAATTACCGGGGTGTCTCGGGGAAACAAAGTCAGAGCGAAGATGGCCGACGCGGAGACGAAGGTAATCTCCTCGGACGATCTTCCGTTAACCGGAAACCGGCCGCGGAATTAATTAAGATCGCGCCATCTGGGAGGGAAAAGGCAAAGGATCCGATCGACGAGCGCTTATTAACGCGAGTCGACGGTGGAAACGCGGCAAAAGTGTCCGTGAGATTATATACCTGGCCGGAGAGGAGAGAGCGAGAGAGAGAGAGAGACGTGCCGTCGCGACTCGTCAGACCTATCCACGGACATCGGTCCGCTCTTTCCGAATCGGCGATCATCATTCATTAGCCGGGCAGCCCGTTGTTCTCCTCCGCTCATAAATCTTCGAGTTCTCATCTATCAACGACCCCCCTGCGCCCCCGTCGGTCCCTCGAATCTAGACGCCTCGCGTCCACTAATCGTTTCTCGACGAAGGTCCCGATACAAAAACGGCGAGAACCGTCATGGCCACGAGGATGGAAACAATTTAATCGACGTTGGGAAATTTCCAGTAGACGGCGCATGCCTCTAGTCACCCTGTCGAGGAGGAACCGAGGCGAACGCGCGACACGGAGACCATGGTCGCGCGACTCGCGTTAGGTTCGCCCGTGTATCGATTCGCGATCGATGGTAGACTCGCATAAACAGCGGAGAAAAAGCGATAGTTTGGGCGCTCGCATCGATAACGGCCGCGGGGGCATCATTCCCATCGCTGGGAAGCACGCGCGAGGGTGGTGGCCCAGCGCGTGCACGAGAGGGATGGAGACGGAGAAAGGCTGGCAGTGGAGGTGATGGTGGTGGTGGTGGTGGGGGTGGTGGTAGCGGCGGAGAAGAAGAAGAGGGCAGCGCGAAGGGATGAAAAGAGAGAGGAGAAAGGGAGAGCGAGAGAAAGAGGAAGGCAGCGAGAGCAGCTAGAGCAACGGTAGCGCGAGAGGCGAAGAAGGGAGGAGGGCGAAGGGCGGTTGGCACACTCGGTCGATCTCTCGTGGTTGCCAAGCGACGAACATCCACCACCAGGCTTCCCAACTACCCCTGGAACATCCTGAAAACCGGCTGGCTGCGCTGGCGCCACCTGGCTCGCCGGAATACGCGCCACCCCCGTCCCCGCCCGCGGGCTGACAGTCGCGCGATGCACTCCACGCTGGCTGGATCTCGCCTCGGAGCTGCCGGTCCTCCTTTTCGCGCCGCCGATGCGCTTTTCGCCAGCGAAATCGCTCGTCTGGCCGCGAACCAGTCGCACGGACACGAACCGCCGCATCCGCTACCCTTCGACCACCTCCCTCCCAGACGATTCTTTCGGGAGGAGAGGACCACCGTCGACTGGCCGCCATCTTGCTAGTGCATCTCGCTGCGGGCAACCCCGAATAGCGGCAACGCGCGATCCGTTCGCCGCACACCAACACCGACCACACACCGTACGCCGATCATCGGCCAGGGGATGGGGGAGTGGGTAGTTTCCGGGCTTGTTTTCGGCAATGGCCGATCCTGCTGGTGAGAGACGCTGCGATAACCCGCCGGCAGACCACGGGGTTGATCGTCGTTCGCGCTCTTGCAACCCAGGGGTCGTTGAACGTGGGGTAAGTGTCGGCAAGCAGCGTTCGCGTTCACCGGCACGTGCTTTCCCAACGTTGCGCGATCCAGTCTCGCTTCCTCTCTGCTCTTTTCCATCGCCACCCCTGTATTCCCCAAGTTCCTTCGTCGCCGCCGCTGCAGCCTCTACCGCCTCTGCTGTCGCTCTCCTTGCCTTCTCGCCCCTTCTCCCTCCGTCCTCCGCTTCCTTTTATTCCCACCCGCTCGCTCCGTCCTGCTCGCGGCTTGTTTTCAACCAGAACACCCTGCACCCTGTGGCCACCCTTCCGACACCCTTGCTGGCGCATCGCGCTTCCGCTCTTCTATTTCGGAGATTCGCTCGTTCGCCAAGCGTCGCACCAATCGTCCCCGGGATCGTACCCTCCGAGAAGAGCCGCGTAGCTGGAGGACGACGAACTTCGTGCCGGCGCAATTCCGCCTCGCTTATGGCCATTGTCGCGACGTAACTCTGCGCCGAGTTCCGCGCTGCAGGAATTTCCGCGATTTCTCATCGACCTCGAAGATCATTGTCGCGGAATACCGCACGTGCGCGTTTCCCTTGCGAGCAACTGGAAATCGCGAAACCGTGTTCCCCTTTCCGATCGAACAAAGCGCGGCTTGGCCAGCGATCCAGCCGAAGCCTGCACATTCTCGGTGGAAGACTAGGCCCGACCGGGCCGTCAAGGTTATACGCGTCTGTTGGGTTCTTTCGCGGAATGTGGGCCACGATGTGGCACGAATACCTTTATGAGATCTCGCTGCGCGCTCAGCGCGGATTAATGCCCCCGTAACGTGTCCCGATAGCGAGTAACGAGCTCCATATTTCTCCATTTAATGCGGCACCGCGTCGTCCGGCTAGCCTCGCGGTCCCACGAGCTTGCCCGTCGCCACGGGCAAACGAATATCGCGCGATGCGAGCTTTACCACCAACGGAGAACCGTCTCGTCTAAATACCCCCTACCTATAGATCATCCAGTATTTGTAAATTCCGCGAGCGGGCTGTGTCGTTTCCTCCATCCCGACCTTCGACGTTGCTACCTGCTCTGTCACCGTTCGAACCCCCGAACTATGACATTCCATTATTCGCCCGGCTATTCTTCGCACCCCGACCCTCGACGAAAGTCGTTTCGCGATCTACCGGTGCCCGATGTTCGATCCGAAATTGCGGGTGAAAACCCGAACCCCTTTACCGTCCTCGTTACTTTTATCGTGCTCGTGACACGTTCGAGCATCCCTCACCTGACCCAATTCTCCTCCCCCCGTTACTTTAATTTCCATCGTTGGTTATTGGCTCCGCGATTTATTGGACCCGTCGACGTGCAGTCATAGGAAGCAGTAGTCCGCGAGCGTCATTACGCGCGAGTGCCCGTGCACGCGTGCCTAGGAAGTGACACACGGGGCGGATCATCTCGAAGGAGAAACGTCGTAACGGCGGACTCTGTTTCTGGAAAGGGCCTCGGAAGAAGGAGATCGGAAGTCCGTGGGAGATTTTTCCATCGCTTGGACGCGGTTCGACGAGGAGGAACGGTTTGAAAAGGCGAGTGCATCTACGCGGGGGGGAAGAGGGGGCCGAAACCGGGCGAATTCCCCTCGGGGCTGATGCGCAGCACCCTCGAAGGGAAGTAACCGGTGGCCCGACGCGAAAGGCGGCTGCAAGAGGGAAGGTGGTGCGCGTTATTCTTTCCCCTACCCTCTGGCAACGTCGTCGTCGTGGAACTTCTTTTCCGCTCCGACGTGCTTCCCTCGGCGTGTCGTCACCCCTCGCGTTCACACGGCGTCGGTGATCGTTACACGTGTGTTACACGCGCGTCGCCGTGGCCAGACTCTCTCCCGGTCTTCACGGGGGAACTTCCTCTTTATATACCTTGTGTGTACCTTGCATGCATTCCCACCCGACGCGACGCTCCTTTTTTCCTCCCTCTCCCTCGCCCTCTCACGCTCCTTCGCCGGAAGCGGCCCGCTCTGAGGCCGGCCGGTCCGTTTTCATCAGCGAAATCATTTTGATAGGCCCGACGCTGATCGAACGCGATGAACGCGGGAACCAGCTGGTAATTGTTTGATTGAACGATCGAGGGGATCGGACGGCTGCGCTTGATCCTGTTTCGCGAGCAATTTTTATCCCTATCGGCCCACGGGGGATAGAGACCCGTTGGTCGACTGCGTTCCTCCGGTGAATATCCGCTTTCGGGAACATTCGGCCGTGGCGATAAATATCGGAGAAGCATCGGGTATTCCGTAACGTTGTCCTTGATTACGCGACCCTTTGGTGCTCCCGACCGCGGCGTGCGGTTACGTCGTTATCGGTCGGCTCATTGTTTCCGTAATTATAGAGAATGATTTACATCTGGCGCGATCGATACAACGGCAACGAGCAACAAAACGCGCTGGGAACAATGCCACGCTGCCTGCCCGTTCTGCCAGCCTAATGTTTTACACTCGCCGGTAATTGCAGCCTAGCCGCTCATGCTACGCGTTCGCAGGGCATATGTCACTGTTCCGGTTTTCAGCCAGTTTCGCGTTTTCCGGCTATAGTCTGTCAGGCTCTTCGACTCGTCGCGTCTTTTCCGAGTCGAGTCTCTGGCTAGTTATTTGTCTGCGGTTGACCGGTTCATCGACGGTGCAACGACGAATTCGGGAACGACCACGAGGAGCCAAATCCTCACGCGTCGCTCCTCGTTTTTAACTCCTCGTTAGAATTCTGAAGCCGAAAAGGCGATAACGAGGCGTCTCGCGCCTTACCAAGTCGGGAAAATTCAGTGGACGTAGGTTTCTGCCGACGGAATAGAAATTCGGGGATTCCTGGGCCGTTTTCCCTGCCGTCTAAGATCTTTCTCTTTCCGTCTACGAGGACGCGTGGCGTGGAGGAATTCGTTTATTCCGCGTCCGTGCGCGCACGAGCGTGCGGTGGTGATTGACTCCGCGTCGAGCCAACAGAAGCTTCGTCTACCGCCCTTTCGACTCCGGTCCCTCGCGTTTTTCCGTGATCTGCATATATTTCGTCGCCTGTCTCGTCCCTTATTTCGCGTGGTCCTCCGCGAGATCGACGTCCCGACGAGAGTGGTTCCTTATTCCCTTATGGCGACGGACAGCGAGGCTGCGGAGCGTCGACGAACACGTTCGATCGGTAACGAACGAGAGGATTTTCTAGTCGTGCCCCGACTACTCCTTCCTCCGTTTCAACGGATGTTCGAGACTTGAATTTTCAAGCGCATCGCACGACCCGCGTCCGTTTATCGGGGAAACCGATCGTAGCCGGGATCGTAGTCGATTTCACGGGAAAATATACGCGCGTGTTACGAATATACTCGATAGATTTTCTCGCACGATCACGACGCTGCGAGAGAGAGAGAGAGAGAGAGAGAAAGAGAGAGAGAGAGAGAGTCTGTAGGGGGTTAGAGCCGGAGGAGTACGCGGTCGCGACGAAGAGAATGTCAGGGTCGTACTTTAACCCCTGGCCGTCCTTCGGAGTTCCTCCCCTTCGTCGTCGGGCATGATTCCATGGGCAGCCTTGGATTTTTTTTAATTATCATTGAATCACCGTTAAGCACGACACTGTTAGGTGACTCTCGAATTAAGGTACAGCCACTTAAAAGCAAACCCGTAAAGCGACGCCCACGCAGCGGGTACCTGCTGTATGCACTTACGCGCGTCCAGGGGCGGATCGAGCGATCCTCGTTGAACGCTAACGCCGTGCCCGTTCCTCTCTTTTGTCTCTCGAACACGTCCACCGATCTTCTTTAAACATTCGCAGCGTCGTTGAAATATTTTTTTCCCGCGTTCTTTCTAAGGAAGAAAGAGCCCCCGAAGGCAAAAATCCAAGAGGTTCTCGCAGCAGCGCCATTTACCTTTCACGGACGTTTATCTTCTCCTTCTTCTTCTTCTTCTTCTCCTTCTTCGAATGGGTTTAAACTTCCGATAGTCGGCTGAATGGCGAGCACGTCGAGCGCTAATTGTTGCCCCCAGCGTCACGAAAGTCGACGGTATTTCGCGTGCCGCGTCTGTCCCGCTCGCTCGATCGGTAGGAAGAAACGCGAGGCCCGATCGCGGCCACAGCAGAGCCGATACGGCCCTGAATGCGCCGCACACAGGGTGGCCAGACAGAAAAATGGCAAAAGCACTCCACCGATGACTGCCACGAATAAGGGCCACATAAAGACGGGTCGTAAAACTATGATTTACGGCTTGTCATTGATGCGTTTGCTGTCCGTCCATCCGTACGATCCTTCCCCTTCGGTTCATCATCGTCTCCCTTCGTGTTCCCTCTTATTATCTTTCTTGTGCTGCTCCTTCCTTTTGTTCCTCTCCTGCGTCTCCTGAGTCGCGCGAGGATAGCCCGTTCGAGAGGCGATAATCGATTAGCCGGTTGGAAAAAGCGGTAGCGTATCGGTATCGTTTCGACTGGTCTACGATACCCGTGCTAAAATCTCACCGTGGGAGGGGACAGAATGGCACGGGAGGGGGGAGTGCTGCTTCATGGGAAACGCGAAATTATCGTCGTAACGTCTCGTCGGATCCAGTCGTGCTGCTTCGTACCCTCTCTGGTCGTTTTCTTCCATCAGGAAAGACGGATCCCGTCGTTCCGCTTTCTCCGTGCACCGCGTTTCTCGTACCCTTGGCTGGCTCTGCAGCCTCCACTCTCCGGAGAAAGGTCGGAAAAAGGAAATCCCATCGTCGTCGGAACATGGACGCGTAAGGACGAGCGTTTTTCTGGCCGCGAAGGATGCGGCCTTGCGGCGCTACCACCTCGTCTTCGCTTCTTTGGCTATTGTCCTCGAAGCGTAAGCATGGCGTATACGATGCGGTCAGTGGGTTATTTCGAGTTTTAACGCAGCCCGGCCAACCGGCAACACGCTTGCGTTTAATGGCGTCTGCGGTTTCCCATCGAACTTCTCCCCGGTGTGCTGCCACACCTGACACATCGCGCCGGGCTCCGATCATGCTACTTGATCATGCTACACCTCTGTTACCGTAGCGCATCACCGCCTGTGAGGAGCAGCTAACGAGCCAGCGACGAATCGAATTTCGCGGAATCCGGCATCGCGTGGCTCGCGCTCGTCTCTCCTCCGAGCATCATTGTTCGCTCTCCCCGCTTCTCTGAACGTTTAACTTTGACAGAGAAGTAATTAGGAAAGTCCGTGCACATCGGACAGCTAATAGCCGCTCCACGGTTTACAAAGATATCCTTTCCCGTAACAGTTTCCGACCACGCTCCACGCCCCGATGCTCCGCGCGGACGCCAAGCTCCAGCTCTCTCGAGTTCGTGAAAAGCGCGGAATAATTTCCTTCCGTTCCCGTCACTGGGGACAGGGGATCAGCTTCTTCGATCTCTCTGAACAGTGAAGGAGGATGTTAAAAACAGGCCATTTTTTTCGGATGAAAAATTCCCGCGGGACCTTAAAGAGCGTCCTCCGAGGAAGAAAAGATTTTACTTTATCGCTTGGCCGAGAAACGATGCGAAAGTCGTGAAAACTGAGTCGAAATACAGGGTATCTTAGCATGGGGTGATTCTACGTGAAAAAACGAATCGAAAAGGAGGAATCAAATTTTTTCGTTCGAAGCTTCGTTGGCGAGAAAATCGACTTTGAATGTTCACCGAGTACGCTGATGTGCCGCCATAGTTGTTAAGTACGCGCGTTGCTCCAGGAATATTCAAAGTGGATTTTCTCGACAACGAAGCTTCGAGTGAAAAAATGTTATTCTTCATTTTCGATTCGTTTTTTCACGTAGAATAACACCCTCCTCGGTTTTTCCTATCGTTGCCGGGACACCTTGTATATCGACTCGTTTTTTTGCAACTTTCCCATCGTTTCTCGGCAAAGTGACACAGGAATTTTTTGTTCCTTGGAAGATGGCCGCAGAAATGGTCCCCTTTTTTAATATCCTCCTTTCGATGTTCCAGCGAGTGTTTGGTGCATGAAGGATCGACGCGACTACCGGCGCTTCTTTCGCGTTCGCGCGATAATTGCGCGGGAAATCGGCAAATCGAATAGCGTTGCGCGTGTCGAACGGCGGAGGCAGGGAACGCAACGAGCGTTAATCTCGGAGGACGAAGACGCGCAACAACGAGGCGCGAGAGTGCCTGGACGTTTATGCTCGTTGGAAAGTTGCGAGTGAAAGTGGCGGAGCCGCGTTGCTCGTTAGCGCGTAAATTATCGCCGACCGATAGTTAACCCCCGGGGTTGGAGGTCGAATTGTGAAGTGGTCAGCCGCGTTATCGCGTGGTTCGCGAAGAAACGCGTGAAAACGCGCGAGGAACGCGAACACGCCTCCATCCTGCATAATCGATTCGACGCGTGCATCCTGCGCGCGTGTATCCTCGTCGAATGCCTTTAATAAAGATTTCCGCCGCGGTTTTTCCTCGCGCGAGCGAGGAGGATCGAGAGGTGGAGAGGAGTTTCCGCGAAGCTTGGGGTATAAAAGGCTTTTACGAGCGTTGAAAAAAATTGTCACGGCATCTCCGGCGCCGTTTACTTTATTTCCATCGGGGTAATCTCGTCTTCCTTTACCGTTAGCGGGGCCATAAAGACCGGGTCCGTGGACCGTTTTAATTTCTTCATCGGCTTTTTTCCCTTCGTCCTACGCGGGCTGCAGGTCTTCCTGTTGCCTCGTTTCGAGATATCGTCTCGATCGCGGCGGATTCGCGACGTGGCCGCGGTAACGGCACAATCGGGGGCCGATTGCCCGCTGAAAGGAACGAGGAAAAAAGAAACTGGTCGCGAAGAGACGGCCATACTCGAAT
Organism: Eufriesea mexicana; assembly: GCF_001483705.2. Taxonomy (NCBI): domain Eukaryota; kingdom Metazoa; phylum Arthropoda; class Insecta; order Hymenoptera; family Apidae; genus Eufriesea; species Eufriesea mexicana. The sequence goes on along the minus strand of NW_016909491.1, from coordinate 447,708 downwards.
CTCTTCTTTTCCTCTTTCAGATGTGAGCCTGTGAAGGTGGAATCCTCGAGACGCGCGAGGTCCTCGCAATGGAGGCGGGACCGAAGCAACAGCAACAACAGCAGCCGCAATCGCAACAGCAGCCTCAGCAGCAGCCTCAGCAGCAGCCTCAGCCTCAGCAGCAGCAGCAGCAGCAGCAGCAGCAGCAACAGCAAAATTCGACGACCGCTGGCACGGGACAGACATCTAGCCAGGCCGCGAGTCCGCAAGGCGGCCAGGCTCAAGGCCAAGCTCAAGGTCAACAGAATCAGGATGCCGCTGCAGTCGCAGCTGCAACCGCGGAGGCCGGACCGGTGGAGGAGGGAGTGCTCCTCGCCAGGGTGCACGTCCCGGAGCTGTACGTCAGCAAGTGTCTTCAGTTCCCGAAGGATCAGCTCGTCTGGGACGTGAAGCAGCAATGCCTGGCATCCTTGCCCAAGGTAAGCCCGTTCTATCCACCTCTCTGGTCGATTCTCTCTTCCGAGTGACTGACTCCTCGCGAGAATCCATTAGCGAAGATCCTTGAAGACGGACTGGAAGAGTCGGGACCCGGCGAATATTCGAGCTTTCTGCGATTCGTTCGCGTCGATCGGTCAATTAACGGTCTCGAATTGCATTATCCTCGGCACTCGTGGCGCCAAGGCATTAATCGCGAGTCATCGGGAGCCGTTCGCGTTCCATGAAAAATCGTAATCGTCCTTGTACTTGTCGATGATCGCGGGTTGCACGCGTTACCATCCATTACCGTCGATCCCTATCGAGCCGCCGGTGTGTACCGCGTTGTTCCTCGGACCCGCGCGTGTACACGTTGCACTCGCGCGGCTTGGATCGTACGGTTCGTTGCCGTGGCCGGTGTGCACATCGGGGATCACGAGCTCCCCCGCTATGCCAAGGACTCGGTGTCGGGCATTCTCAAAAATACACACGGCGTTACGGCAGACTGCCACTTTGTACGTCGATTTCGCGAAATTGCAGGGGACTCCGTGGAACCACGTCGCGTCGTGGTTGGCCCCCGCGCGCGGGGCAAGTACTCCGCGGGCGAGACTGGACCGGGCTTCCTGACTCTTCTCTCTCGTTTTTCATCGGTAGTCGTAGCCGGAGCCGTGACGGAAAGTCACGAAGCACACGCAGGATTAAGAGATCTCGAGGGGATCGCTACCGTGCGCCGCTGCAACGTCTCTCGCTTTATTTATCGAGATATTCGTTCCCGGGAACGAGTAACGATGCGCACGCCGCGCCGAGGAAAATGCAAATCGAACCGTACCTGCGGTGTTTCGCGCTCCGATGTCCGGCTCCGAAGAATTTCGAGATCGCGCCACAGAAATACTACGTACCAGTCGCACACCGCCACTCACAACAACAGACACCAACACGTGCCACCTCTCGTGGCGAAATGGGAGCTAGAAAATACCCGATCCTTGTCGCTTCTTCTATTTTTCCCTAGTACAATGCAACCCTTTCTCCTTCCCCTTTCTTCCCCTCTTTCTCTCTTTTCACTCGTCTTTCTCCCGCTGTTCGCGAAGAATTTTCACGACTACCGGTGCCATTCTCGTTTGCGCGACTTCCATCTTTCGGAAACTGCTCTCTCTATCTCTCTCTCTCTCTCTTTCTCTCTTTTCCTTCCTCTCTCTCTCTCTCTCTCTCTTCGCCTTTTGTCCCGCTGCAAACGTTAGTCCGAGGATCGCGGTACGAATTTATTGGAACTGTTACGAATCCGTTTTGCCAGACCTCGCGTGCTCGGAAGGCGTTCGATGACGAACGACGCAAGGCGTCGCCGAGGCTCGTGGCGCAAAAGGTCCGGATATTCGCTGGCGCGAGCTAAGCCGCGCGCGCCCATAACCGACTCGCTATCGCTGCCACGGATACGTTCACCTGCATTCCACGCGGAGTTTCGCCTTTGCTGATAATTGGCTATCCTGTTAATCGGCCAGAGCTCGGCGTCGATCGGCCACCGTCTATTACCTTCGCTTCTCGCGAGGTATCAAAGAGAGAAAATTAACCGCGGGCGAGCGTGCAGTATTGTTCGAATTTTTCAACGTATCCTGGATTTATGGAGCGCGGTGGAAACGTTAATAGTCATCGAGCGCGTTCCGAAGGATTCCCGCGACAAGACTACACCGACACACACACACACACACACACACACACACACACACACACCCACACGCATCACATAGGCGCGTCTCTCGGAAACCGCGAACGATGTACACGCGTATATACGTGTGCGTATGTAAATAGAGGAGGGAAAAAGGGAGAGAAGGATATATACGTGTGCGTATGTGTGTACGTATGTATGCGTGTATGTATATATAGTTATACTAATTAGTACTTATGCACAGCGACACGCGAGTGTCCATCGATTAATCGTGTATATTTTTCTGACCTGTGGCGTTGTTGTTGTTGTTGTTGTTTTTGCTTTTGCCTCACTTGCACGGGGCGTGCGAATACACTACACCCGCCACCACCGAACCACCACCAACCACCACTTCACCTGTGCTATCGTCTTGTTGGGGCCCGCCTCTTCGAACGCACCCCCGTACTGCGTGACACGCACGCGCGAATCGACCGACAATATCGAAAATATACAAAAATCGCGCCCTCGGGCCCGACCTTCACCCTCCACCTCCGGTGTGTTGCGTCGCGGATATACCACCGCTTCTCCACCCCTTTCGAGCGCCTCGCAGGTGGCCACTTGGTACAGGGTACGTCTTCACTATTACTAATAGCATGCATCCAACCCCTATGCAACTGTTTTTACCACTCAAGCCCCCTCAAGCGCCCAGCCTTTCTTTACGCCCATTTTTTCGCCCCCTCTTCTTTCGTTGTTTCAGTTTCTCCGCCGCGGCGAAACGATCGCGAAACGATCCACGGATCGAGATAATTCGACAATTTTCTCTGCATGGCGACGAAATACCAAACTACCCCTCGTCTCGCGGTCTCGCGATGCATCCCAGCCGCGTCGTCGGTTCCTCTCGTCTCGGTAGCTCGCCCCGATCAAACGAACAACGACGCGCAGAAGAGCGAGGGGTGTAGGGTAGCACAGTCACGAGATATTTCTATCCCGCTTTTCTCCCCGCTCTTCTCCTCGCGATCGAGTCATCCGTGGATCGCCGACTCGCGATACTCTTATCCGATATTCCTCGGATGTTCTTCGGTTACGGGGCGCGCGTGGTGTAACGCGTATCGGCTGTTGAGACGCTCCGCGAACGTTTCCCAAAGACGGTCAACGTGTCCCCCTCTCTCTCTCTTTCTCTTTCTCTCTGTATATGCATACGCGCGTGTATACGTATACAGAGAAAAGCGTAGACGAAGGAGAGAAAGAGAGAGAGGAGATCGCGGAGTGGTTTGGCGAGAGGGACGCGATCGATCGGCGAGGAACGAGGACGAACGCTTTAATTAACCGTGGAGACCTACTCGAATCGATGATTCCGTCCTTACGACGCGCGACCGTAGACCACGAGCTAGAGTTATTTCGAGCGCGATTTGCATGTACTTATAGCAGCTCCTGCCTTTCAGCGCTAAAGTATCATAGAAGATAAGTGCATGTGTCGGTTAAGCATACACACAGCTCCTTTACCGTTGCTGACCCGTGGTTCACGTTCAAGGATGATGAGATACGTTCCCTCAAGGTCACGCAACCGTACGCAGTTCCCTTTCAGCGGCCTTATCGACTTTTATCTCCCGTTTCCACGAGACGCACGGACCTCCGAGAAGTTTGGCAGCTAATCGGCCGGTAATCTCTCGCTCGTCGGATCGAAGATAACAGAGAGGACGATAACGCTGCGCTCTTTCCAAGTCTAGCCCCGGACTAGGTCCGAGGAGAACAGACGATAAGAAAGGAGCGACTCATCGTGACTTTTTCGCCCAACGACGAAACGATTTCGTGTTCCGTTCTCTCTCCGGATCGATGGCACACGACGACGACGACGACGACGACGACGACGACGCAGTCGCTGCACACGACGATGACTTTCGTTTTCAGCTGCGTCTCGTCACGGAAGAAATCGCTCGACTCACGGTATCGCGTGTCGCGCGACGAATCGCGCTCTGCCACGGCAATTTCCGATTTCCCGACGGTGGTCCACGTGCCACACAACCGATCCACCGCTTCCCAGCTGGCCCGATCGCCGCTCTGCTCCACGCAGGCGTTACGCGCGATTACGCAACAGCCGCGCTCTTCGAGTTCCCGCGAGGGAAAGCGCCGCACCGCGCGCGCTTGTCTTCGCCGATTAAATATCAAAAGTCATCGAACGTTACGGTGAAACGAAGCTAATCGAACCCGATTTGTCTCCCTCGATACGGCGCCGCGACCGGAACGAGTTTCGCCAGCCGATCGATGACGCATCGTGCCTTTTCGCCAGTCAGATCACCCACCACCGATCGTTTATCCTCCGTGCACTTTTCCAACGCGAGGGAGGAAATACGCCTGGTCGGGGTGCGATCGATTCCGATCGGGAAAACGGGTCACCGGGAATGATATTTCCGAGATTCACGTGCAGATACGAGGCGACCTCGCGATAATCTTCGAACGTGCCCGCGATGAAAAGCGGCCTGCGCGACACGATGACAGATAGCATTGGAAAACCAGTCGGCCGGACCGATTCTCCGAAAACGCGCGGACGCGCGAGGAAATAATGATCCGCGCTCGCGGGTTATCGTCGCTGTCGTCACTCGGCGAGAGATTAAATCGGCGGACAAAACGCCGAAGGTGACTCGCCTTGGCGAATTTTCGCCGATTAGCGGACGGATCGATCGATCCTCGCGCTCACGTAGGGGGGATAAAGAGATCGGACGCGGATCGGGTGTCGCGCGGGGGGGGGAAATTTCGGACGTTTGCCTGATCTTTGGCCGAGGAATTCGGGAATGCTCGGAACGGAAGGGGAAAGAGGTCACGAGTTACCGATTTGCCTAACGATACACGCGACGCTTCGAATGGGAATATCACGGGCGATGTCGAAACTCGGGACGGGTGATTAATTAGCGGCACGCGACGATAATCGTAACGCCGTGATGGCCGCGGTATTGGCAGGCTATCGATGTCACGGAGGCTTTATCGCGCGGCTATAGAGCGCTGGATCGCGCCGATTCCGACCAAGTATCCAGATAACGCCGTACCGGAACCGGTGACCGCGCATTACGGGTGTACCGGTGCGGCGACGTGTGTACCGCAGGTATCCGGCGCGGGGATCTTGCCTCGGATAAATTCATCGCAACGCCACGGGTTCCGCGGTCCTCCGGGGCCCAGGGATAGATCCTCGTGGGCGTAAGATCATTGTGATTCGCGATCCCGCACCGGGATCATCCTTCACTTCCGATAGCATCGTCCCTTCCCTCTGTTCCTCCCCACGGTTCCCTCTGGGCTCTCTGCCTCCCTTTCCGCCGCGGTTCCTCTCGCGCGTACTCGCCGACTTTTTTTACGCCGGCGCGAGGGAGAAACGGGGAACGCGTACGCGAGGAATGTCTATGAATTTCAATGCGCGATAAATAGCGGCGAGTCGACGCGCGGTTTTCTGCGCGGGGCACGATTCCGCGACGCGAGAAGCGCCGAGAGAGACGCCGCGGAGACGATCGAGGGATGGGGAACGCTGCGGGAGGGCGCGTCGGATCTCTCGATCTCTCGATCCGAGAAAAATCCCGCCTCTCGTCCTGGCGAGATGCGATCGGACGCGTGGTACGCGAGTTTTCGTGCGCGTCGCAAGCGTAATTGAACGAAGCGCGACTGCGGGATAGGGGATCGCGAGTGTCGCGAGGTTGAACGGACCCTGGCGGACGCGGAGGATCGGCCTGGATCGGTGTTGGATCGAAATTATTCGAACTGAACTGAAACCTCGGCGGCAACGGTACGACGGGAGAAACCGTTCGCCGACTCGGCGAATTACGCAACGTCTGGATCGAAAATGGGGGAAAAAAAAATGACTAAGAAAAAGAAGGGAAAGAAGACGAAGGAGAGGAAGAAGAGGAGAGAAGAACGCCCCCGGAGAGAGTAGGTACGATCGGCGATCCCGTTCGGGGCCGTGAAACGTTTCTCGATCGATTTGCAGCAATGAATACCATCCAGTCCGGCGAGTGGTTTATTGAACGATTCCTCGAACGAGTTCGAAGCGCAATCGGTACGCGGCTCGCACGTGCGTGTACATGCGTGCGTGGAAAACGATGACACGAGACGAGAGAGGCAGCAGTGGAGAGCGAACGAGGGTTGGGACTCGTGGCCGGTAGAGGATCGTCAGGCAGGGGGAACGGAGAGCAGAGACAAGAGCCGAGGAGAGAGAAAAAGAGAGAGAGAGAGAAGCGACTACCTCGTGACTTCACTGTCAGGATCAACAAATCCTCCCGCCGTAGACGCGGAACAAATGCACGCGAGTTGTTGATCGCGTACGATCGAGCCGAGCTATTTATACCGAGGCTCGTCGACGCTCGACTCGTCCGAGCGGGAGTAGATCGAATGGAGATCGATGGGCTAGCTTTTCAGAAGTGGAAGACAACTCTGCCTTGGCCGTGCTATGCCGTGCCTTGCCGTGCCGTGCCGTGGCGTCGTGGCAGCTGAGCTCGCGAACCGAGCAACTGGCGAACGCACGCGGCAACTCCATCTCCTCCTCCCCGGGGTACCAGCGGCCGAGCAACTCGCCTTTCGAGAAACCGGCAAGAATCCCGGCCACGCGAATCCCGTCAGGAAATTGCCTGAAATATTTAACCGTTCCCATTGTTAGCCTAGATACGCGTACGCGTCGTTTCCTCGAGGGCTCGTTCGCCAGCCTCGCTGCCTAGCCAGCCAGCCAGCTGAGAGCTAGAGCCTCTTGCTCCTCGTAGAACGTCTAAAGAGAGGCGGAAGGAGGAGCGAGGGGCGAAGGTGGCCGGATATTAATCTAACGTCGTAAGCCGGTAATTACGTTCGGGAAGCGGCGCTAGTTTCGATCGGAAATAATCCGAGGATGGAGCTCACGAAGGTGTTATTTTAACCGAAACGCGGGCAAGGTCTGTATAGCGAAGGCGGCGCGCGTTTCCGAAGCGTTCGAGAGTCTCGGAACGGAACGAAGCGGAGTGGAGTGGAGTGGAGTGGAGTGGAGTGGAGTGGAGTGGAGCGGAGCGGAGAAATCGGCACGGTGCAGGAGGAGCATCTTTACGAATGGTTTCGGAGATAGGAGTTTTTTCAGGGAGGCAGTTCGGACCGTGCACGTAAGTTCGTCCACTTTACTCGTTGGGACGCGAGCGCGGAGCAGTAGCCGGCAACTGCAGCAGCCTTTTACCCGAGGCTCTCCAAGTGCAATCTCGTATTCATGAATTCCTTGTACGTAGCCCCTCTGCCTTCCTCCACCTCCGCCTTCCTTCTCCGCCCGCGCTCCTTCCATCCGCTCGCCCCGCCGCCCTTTGCCACGTCTCCTCCCTTTTCTTCTCCTCGCCCCGTGTCTTGCCCTTCCGCCTCTCTAACAATCCCATACGCGTCGCTCTCCGGGGGACTAAGAAAATCGCGCTTCCCTCCCAGCCGCTGGAAAATCGCTCCCGAGTCTGCCCGAAAATCCACCACGACTCCATCTTGTCTCTCGCGGGGTTGCCCCTTCGCGATGGCGGAGTCCGTGGTACCACGATCCAGGCTCCCAGGCCACTTCCGGTTCCCCTCGATCCCTTCCGGTTCCACGGAACAGTTGTCTCGCGTTTCGAAGACTCGCGTGAGAACCACTGGGCCCGTGTTGGACGTTTATCTCGACGCGACGGTGGCCGTAAAAGTCTATGCCGTTCAGGACCCGCGACCATAACAATAATTCCGCTGTTTAACCCCGTCGAGCCACCGACGCGTTCCTTTTGCCCGCTGCCTGCCTGCCTACCTTGGTCCCCGACCTTCCAACCGAGGGACCAACCCGCCAGCTGTTCCTTCGATTCGTCAATTATCGCGAATTATCGCTGCCAGGAACGCGGAAAGCCTCTCCTGGACCAGGTCGAGCGGCGAACGCCTTTCGTCACGCCGGATAACGATAAGTCCGATCGCCGAGTCGTGTACTATAGCCTCTCGAACGTTCTCCCGGGGCAAGTCTGCCGCGATAAGTCCGGGGAGACATCAACGTTGCCTCTGCTTTTTCGCACTCGGGGTTCTTTCCGGCTCGCTGAGGGGATTGGGAAGATGGTAGGAAAGCAGGCACGAGGAAGATGGTTAATTTTTAATCGTTGCGGATTAGATAACGGCCTCTAATCTTGGCAATGGCGAGAGAGGAATACGAGGGATTCCATTGCCGGTTGGAAGACCAACGAGGCTGTTCTTCGTAAAAGTTCCGTGCAAACACGGAGGGCTCGTGGTATAAAATTAATTAGCTCGTTCTTTGATCTCCGTCTCTGCTTCCATCCACGGTTTTTTAACTTTCCCGTTGAACGAGTCAGAGAGCAGCCCCGCTTCGGAATCGAGCGAGAATCTACTCGTCCGGTTTTTCACCCGCGTCGAACGCCGACGGATTTTCCCGCGACGAGAGGGCGGCAGCGACGGGGTCGAGGGTGGGTGGCTGACGAGTCCACGCGACACATAATCGATACTATTAATTAGGAAATCCGTGAAAGTCAGCGCCGGGAGCGGAATGAATGGCGGAGAGAGCGTGCATCGGGGTCACGGTGCTCGATGTCGGTTCGTTAAAGCGGCGAGAAAATGAGATCCGTCGTGGCGGGTGTTGCGTGTGTCTTTCGAGGCTTTTATCGATACGCGAGCGCGCGGGTAAAAGGCGTGTAAACGGGAAAGTTGGCGTACGCGGGTCGGCGAAAGACGCGGAAAGTCGGGGAGGCGGCGCGAGCAAGAGGGAAAGGTGGTTTTCGAGCGGCCAGCCGGCCGGAAAAAGGCTCGAGTGGCACTTTTTCTGAAAGGCCACTCGTCGATTTAGTGACACGTGCCATCTCGAGCAGCCGTATTTTACCGCGCATCTTCGACCCATTTCCGCGAGATAAACTCAGCCGGCCGAGAGATCGCGAGGAAGCTCTTTCTCTCCGCGCGGAGGCGGGTCGAGCGGGAAAAATCCAATAACGAGCGATCTCGCGGCGTCTGGCTCGACGTAGTTGCGACTGGTCCCGTATAACCCGCGCAGTGGCTGGTCGGTGAAAATTCACTGACAAAATGTTTCGAATCGACTGGCAATATCCGGCAATTTACCAGCAACGAGTGACGCGGGCGCCACGGTTCATCGGTGTAATTTCCACTTCGATTAGCGGATGCTTCGATTCCGCGGACAGCCTCTGGGACAGAAACGGGACTACGAATTGCCGTCCACGACGCGGGGCTAACCTGGCTTGATTAAAATCGACGAGGAGGGCTGGCTCCATTTCCGGGCCGAGCTTTCGGTCCCGAAATTTCCTCCCTGGTCATTCCGGACCACGCGTCGTTCGGTTCGACGACGTATTTTTAGATGGGCCACGCACGGGAACGTAACGCGTTTCGGGCACGTCGCTTCGTGCTCGCTTAAAACACTTGACATTTAGATTCCCATTAAGCGATAGCCGCTTTAAAGTGGATCCATCCCTCGTCCCCTTCCACCTCCTCTCGTCGCCAGGTTCTCGAAGTTGCTAGAAAAATCGCGTCGAACGTCGAGCCGATCCGCCTCGCGAGCGAATCGTTCCGATCGTGCTACCTACCCTCGCGCCACCCCTCGATTAGCGGAATTTCGGAAGGGAGGAACGATCCGTGGGAGAGGAGAAACGAAGTGGCGAAACGAACGGATCGAGGGATCGATCGATCGAGGACCATTGGCGCCACGCGAGGCTGCCGATCGTTCCCGGAATTGATTGGCAATTACCGGCAAGGGGAGCGGCGGCGTTCTCGATTCTTCGATCCAGAAAATTGAGTTACTCGAGGAAACTCGATTCGCGAGGAGCGCGCGCGGAGGAGTCGGCCTGCCACGAAAATTCGATATTACCTTAATCAGACTTTAAATTGCGCGTCCGCGTAGGTAGGAGCGCGCGAGCGCGCGGGCAGGTATATCGAGCGGGTCGGAGCGACGGCGAGAGCCGAAGGAAACTCGAGCCGACTGCGCGCGGCTGGGTCCATCGAATTTCCGGTCCACGTGCAGGCCGATTAACTCTCTCGCGACGTGATCGAGAGGCACGCGATAAACGGCGAATTACGCACGCGTGCTGCGTCGCCCAGTGGAAAGGAAGCCCGATGTTAAGCGATAATAAAGCAACGCGACGAATCGTGCCAATTAGCCGGGAGGATAATTAAAGGATATGACTCACGACGACACTGACACGCGTGTACGACGAGTCCCTGGTTTGCCGCGGATCGAGAGTCTAGCGCCACCTACAGGGCAGGGTTGCGCGTGGAGACGTAAGGTTACCGGTGATGGCGGCTCGGAAATCGGAGGATCGTCTAGACGCGGCGTCTATTTATAAACTTATAACCATTATTAACCCATTGGCGATACGGAAAGCCTCGCGGCGACCTCGAGCGATAGACGAAACGCGGTTAGACGCTGCGCGAGGGTTGGAAAAAGGCGCAAACTTGTAGCTGCCTGTGTATCAGGGATAATTGGAGGTCGGGTGGGAAGAGGAGATGATGCATCGAGCGTGCTACCGCGAAGCAATTTCTTTTGTCATCGAGAGGAGGATACACGGATGACGAGTGCCGTGGTGTCCGAGGTTAATTGCCGATCTCGCGGGAGGAAAGGAAGAGGGCACCAACGTTGGCCGAACGGAACGACTCAATTCAGCGTTACTTTGCACCTTCGCTCTCTCGTTGCCGGTTTTTGCGCGATTAAGGAAATCGGTCGTCCTTTTTTCCAGCCGATTCGCTGGAAGAGGACTCGGTAATCGTGGGTAAACGGGGACCGACCACGACTCTCGGAAACCGGATGACAAAGGCGGAACCAGTTCTAATAACCTGTCTCGAGGCAGACAAAAAGCGGAGACCAGCTTAAGAATCGATAGAGACTCTAAACGACCCTCGCTCGCTGCGCGATCATCGATCTTCTTGGAAGAATAGATACGCTTTTTCCCTCATTTCCACTAAGCGCTTTAATTCCCGATCATTTTCGCGTCCTTCTCCTTTTTTCCCTTCAATTCGATCCGACTCTGATCCGGAATATCAAATCGAGCCACGTCCAACCTCGTCTCCTGCCATTCTCTCCTAGCCATTCTTCGGAACGACCGATTCCAGCCGACAAACGCGTGCTGCATCCTCCTCGGTCGCGTTCCGGCCGCGCGACAGGGGCCTCTCGGTCCCCGCTGTCGGTGCTTTCCTCGCGCTCTTCC